>NC_134569.1:55372776-55522776 GCF_050947875.1 Dermacentor variabilis | reverse complement strand
CATGGACAGCCGCTCCAGTTGAGAGGTCCGTTGCGCTTCGGCTATTTCTTCGAGCGTATTGTGTAGCCCGAGTTGTAACAAGCGGGCCGTGCTTGTGGACTCGAACAGGCCTATCCCCTACAGTGGGTGACTCTGTTCTAGCCACCCTATCATAGTATGGAAATCATAATCATCATCAACGCACAGTGACTATCTCAAAGAGCTACTATGCGTCGGCACGATATGTACGTCCCGCTGTCTTATCAGAAGAGCGTACAAGACAGCGGGACGTACATATCGTGCCGACGCATAGTAGCTCTTTGAGATAGTCACTGTGCGTTGATGATGATTATGATTTCCATACTATGATAGGGTGGCTAGAACACAGTCACCCACTGTAGGGGATAGGCCTACGAGCTTGCTGCTGCTGCTGCTGCTGCTGCTGATGCTGCTGCTGATGATGATGTCTATATAATGGCGCACAACCACGACGGAGGACTGGTCAGGAAGTGGCCCGGTACATTTATGACAAACAAGAAGAAATGAAGAAACGCAAGCCTATATAAACAAAATGTGTCGCATTGCGTAGCACGGGTACGCCAGACCACATGCACGTGCCATTTTCCTTTACGCGAAAGACGCAAGAATTAAATGGGGCAAATCTATAGTATTTTCTATAGTTTTTTTAAGTTGCACGACTACCGAGACAAAGCGAAAATCCTTCAAAATTGCAAGAAGCTGAAAAATACCAGGTATTCTATTGGTGAAGATTTTTCACGCAATGTACGCGACATAAGGAAAAAGCTTTGGAATAAAACTAAGGAAAATCGAGACCGGAAAGAGAAGGTAATGTTAACTTACGATAAAGTTCGCATAGCTGGCCGCCTTTTTACATGGGACGCAGATAGCGACGATATGGTTGAGATAAAACCAAAAAACGACGAAAAATCCAGCTCAGACCGCAGAACAACGCGATCTTACCAAAAGTAACCCTTCTGAACTTAAACGCGCGAAGTCTTGTTAACAAAGTGGAAAGTCTGGAAGCTTTATTGATAGCACGGAGTCCGGATGTGGTCACTATATCCGAAACGTGGCTTCACTCTAATGTATCAGATAATGAAGTTGTTCCGCCAGGTTATACCATTCTGCGCAAAGATAGAGCATAGAGAGGCGGGGGTGTGGCTATTATCTTGAGGGATGATTTACCTTTCATGCCTATGCCTGATGTACCGAACGTCGAAAGTATTTGGTGCAAACTAAACATAGAAGGATACGTCCTGCACGTAGGCGTTGTCTATAGGCCACCAAACACTGATCCAGAGTACCTGGTTCTCTTACTCTATTACATGCGCCGGCACATATCAGGTGAAAAAATTATTTTGGTTGGGGACTTTAATATTTCGGAATCGGACTGGAGCTCTCGAATCCCGAGATCACTTTATAATAATGTTCTCTCGGACATAATATTTGCATTTAACTTGAATCAACTTGTCCACACACCTACTCGCATTCAAGGGTCGTCCAGCTCGATACTCGATGTGGTTTCCGTTATTGATTATTTTTCATTAACCGCAATAGACACTGAAATACTAGAAGGTTTGTCAGACGATAAGCTTGTGTTGTGTACTCTGCCTTTCCCTGTTCCTATGGCTGTCAAAAAAGATAGTTCGTCGATATTAGCATTTGGAAAGGCAAATGATGCAGCCATTATAACATATCTTGTTCATGAATACGCCAATTTTCTTGAACTGTGTATGGATGATTCGTCAACCATTGATCAGGTATGGGCATGTTTCAAGGTTAATGTCAGGCATTGCATTGATAATTTCATTCCCACTGTAACAAAATCCACCAAAGGAATTGACGCTGACACCTTTAACACTTACTTTCAGTCAGTGTTTACACATGACAACGACTGCTCTGACCTTGCCCTTGAATTCGAATGTAAGACCACGCTGACAGGTACTCCACTAATATCCGAGGCGGGAGTGCTTATGGTGTTGTTAAACATGGATGATAAGAAATGTGATGGACCAGATGGAATCCCGAACAAATTTCTCAAGCGGTATGCCGAGCCTATAAGTAAATACCTCTGCCTGATATATCAAAAATCAATCGATGAGTGTAGCCTTCCTGCTGAGTGGAAACTAGCGAAAATAATTCCAGTGCATAAATCTGGCAATGCTTTATCGGCAACTAATTATCGACCAATATCACTGGCATGTACATGCTGCAAATTACTGGAGCACATCATTTTGAAATTTATGACAAATTTTGTCGAAGTCAATAACATACTCCACAGAAGCCAACATGGATTTCGTAGTGGCTTGTCAACCGCTACGCAACTAGTAGAAATTATGCATGATTTTGCACAAAGCCTCGACAGTCAGTCGCAAATGGATGCCCTTTTCTTGGATCTATCGAAGGCTTTTGACCGAGTCTCTCATACTAAACTCCACTTTAAAATTAAAACGATATTTGGCGATGGACCACTGGTACGATGGATATATAGTTACCTCTCTGATCGTTATCAATTTGTGCAATACGACCATCATGACTCCAAGTTAGTACCTGTTCTTTCAGCAGTACCTCAAGGTACAGTTTTAGCCCCGCTGTTGTTTCTGCTTTTTATTAACGACATATCAAATGAAACTGATGTAAAAATGCGACTATTCGCGGATGACTGCGTGCTATACCAAGAAATAAAAGACTCTAATGACCAGAAAAAACTTAACAACGCTCTAGGAAAAATTGCAGAGTGGTGTAATAAATGGCAGATGGTAATTAATTCCGAAAAAATACGGTCTCTATGTCCATTACAAGGAAAAAGTGTAAATTACATTACGTATACTCTTGCAATAACGTGAATATCAGTAGTGTGACTGAATATCGGTACTTGGGTGTAGTCATCACTTCTGACTTGAACTGGACTACGCATGTTCAAAGCATAGCTATAGCAAAGCAATGAACAAGTTATTTTTTCTTAAAAGAGCCCTTCGTCACTCTACATCTGATACTAGACTTCTAGCTTACGTCACCTTTATCCGTCCGGTATTAGAATACGCTAACATAGCTTGGTTCCCCCAAACAAAAACAACGTTAAAACACTCGAAATGTTTCAAAGGAAAGCCGTGCGCTTTTTCTTCAACTGCCATGGACGCATGCATTCACCCACAGATCTTTTACGCACGGCTGGGCTTCACACGTTGTCCATAGAACGACAGAAAGCTGAGCTAGTTGGTAAGGATTCATTATGCTAAAAAGAAGTGAGGCGTGCAGACAAGACACAAGAGTAGAGAAGTGGGCAACACTAACGCCGTTGTCCAGCCGGGCTAAATTACACCGTCTAAAGTTTTTGTATTTACTGCTTAATAATGCATTAAAGATGTCTCCCACAGATTTTGTTCGTATAAACAGTACAAGACTAACACGTCACAAGCATGCACTCTCCCTTGAAGAATATTTCTGTCACAGTAATACTTTCCGATATTCTTTTTTTCGACAAATTGTCCGAGATTGGAACCGCTTGCATCCATCAGTCACGGCCCAGCGCACCATAGACAAATTTATTACCCTCGCTGAGAGCTCTGTGCTTACATTCCTCTCAGCATAACCTTGTTTATAATCTTATATTACAGGGTGCCTCTCAGTGTAATTATTGTATTCAAGTGCGATCATCAGTTTTATTTATTATTGTCATGTGTATTGCGTATTCTGCCTTTATTTTTGACTCTTAAAAATATATATGTTAGCACTGAACCTTTATTTGTATGTTCTGCCTTCTCCTGTAAAAATCCCAAGAAGGGATTGACAGTATTCCGAAATAAAATAAATAAATTTCATGAACGCTTCACACAGATTCCAATGCATGTACGGTAAAGCTGCGTAATCTTTATATACACGACAGGTATCCCGTCTTCTGGTACATTTTTGCATACAGTTTCCTTGTTTGATATTATTGACAAAGGCTTTAGTTACGATATCCGAACTAGGCAAAAGAGAAAAGGTCTGTCGTAAAATTATAGGGCCAACTGGGGACCTAAGTGAGCTCTCTCATAAAATTCGACCTCGTGGTGTTTTGTTGTGTTTTGTCATATGGATGTCGTAATGTTCAATGAGGAGTCGACGCACAATAGAAGCACTGAGAACTACTTGTAGTGAACACATCTTTGCAAAGCTCCCTTCCTCACATAAGCTCACCTGCGCACCTAGCAGGAGTACCGCGATGACGCTTATTCGAAGACACACGTGCAAAACATATGCATTGCAAGCAGTATGTACGTGAAAACACTCGTCGAAGTCTCCAAAATTCCGTATAAAGTTGAGCTGAAGCGCATTCTTCTCATTATCACGGAAAGTACAAGCGCGCACTGTAATACCCATGGATAACTTTAGAGGGAAAAAAATAAAGTGTTCCTAAACGCATGTCGACCGCCGCTGGAAAATATACCGCAACTGTGGTCTTTTTGCCAAACAAATATATGTGCTCTCGTTGTATGTGCTCTGTGGAGCCTGTGATGAAGCTGTACGTTTCTTGAAAGAGTGTCCTTAATATGCTAAGAGCGTAAACATATATAGTACATCAAGAGCACCACACAGGACACGCTGTGCAATTGACATGCGCACCCCTGTCTCTGTGTGTACTGTACCATTACTGAGTCATATTCTAGGGAGACGACTGTCCCCTGACATAATCAGCGGAGCTGAGGAAGTAGTGTACAGGCCTCGCAACGGTTCGTGAGGACTCACTCGCGTGCTCTTATCGCGAGTTCTGTACAGCTGAGGCTAGTTTCCTGCCACGGTGACGCAGAATATATAAACTGGCGTTGACATAAGCGTGTTCCGTGTAGTTACGGTCTTTCGAGCAAACAATGGAGCGCTGAGCGCCCTGTAAGCGACATAAAGGGAAGCCGGCCTTCCTGTTGTTTTTTTTTCCTCTTTTCTTTTAGGTGACAAAATGTTTGTCCGGTGTAACTTTCCGAGACCCGCGGTGGACTGCAGGTATACTCTTATGGGCCGCTGTATTTGGACAAACGTTCAACAGCCATTCACTCTAGTACCACGCCACAGAGTGAGTGAATGGCATCGTCATCGTCACCATAATCTTTCACGTACACTTTTATTCATTATTTACCTTAATGATGTCGAGAGTGTTGTTACTAACAGTGCTGTTAAGCTCCGTTTGTATGCAGACGACTGTGTCTTGTACTCTAACATCGTCAGCGTCAATGCCCAGGAGATGCTGAATAACACGTTCAATATGCCTTCTGCAACTGGAGCAAGACCTGGCAAATGGAAATCAACTTCGATAAAACGGTATCAATGACCTTTTCCAACAAAAAGGAACCCCTCAAATTTGCCTACAGTAATGATGAGAAGATTCTGACTTCTGTCACCGAGTTCAAATATCTTGGTGTAATTTTTTTCTTCCAACTTAATATGGCACAAACACGTCGACTTCATTTGTTCCAGGGCTCTAAAACGACTTGGATATTTAAAAAGAACACTAAAACCAGCAACCAAGGGTTGCAAACTCGCAGCTTACAGATCCCTCGTGAGGCCCACTCTAGAATATGCATCTGTTGTCTGGTCACACCACTGCGTATCTGCTGTATCAAAGCTTGAGGCTGTGCAGACGAAAGCTATTAGATTTATTTATAATCGATACGATCGCAATTTCTCCCCTTCTCTGCATGCTGGCCTGCTATCGCTTGAGCCGTTGGCACATAGGCGCACGTGTGAAAGGATTATAATGTTGCACAAAATTGTACATGCTTCTGTCATTGTCGACGTACCTGTGGCATTTGTTGGCTCCTCTGCACGTGTAACGCGAAGAGCCAATCCCTTGAATATTGTTCCCTTTCGAGCTCACTTGGATAGCTTCAAATTTTCTTTCTTGCCATTTACCATTGAATTGTGGAACACGCTACATACTAATCTCCGAGAACTGCCACTTGAGCGTTTTGTAGACGAAGTTCGTTTACATGTGACATGTTGATTGTATGTTATCTTGATGTACTTACCCACTCCTGCTATGTCTCAATTTTGAGACAGCAGTATTTGTAAATAAATAAAATAAAAAATAAAATAAAACGAAGGCCTCTCATAGTGCTCGACCACTCACCCCTTTCTCACGTTTGCTGACTCAATCTTACACACTAAGTAAAATTACACCCTCGAGGGTGGATTGTATGTCCAAACGCTATTTTTGTACCCTTAGTTTCTCGGAGAAGTTAAAAAGGTAGTTTGTGCGAAATTAAGGGCGCTCGGACATTTCAACATTTCATGCAGCAAAGAGCCGTAAATGTCTATTTCCCAGAGGTTTGCGCCAAATTAGAGCACGTCATATGGTCCCAGTATGCTGCGCGGCTTTTTTTTTTTCACTTTATCTTTATATAAGCGTCTCGGGAAACAGTTCGGCATTAGGCGGACGCCCGTAAGACTATAGGGGTACCGAAAGGACAAAAGATTTCGCTGTAACAATAAAATGTGCTTTGCATTTCGGTAAAAGCACACATTGGGGGAAAGGGTGCAATCCAAGATATCATTTCAAATGGTGTATTAGTGAGCCTAAACACCCTTTTAACCCGCCGTGGTTGCTCAGTGGCTATGGTGTTGGGCTGCTGAGCACGAGGTCGCGGGATCGAATCCCGGCCACGGCGGCCGCATTTCGATGGGGGCGAAATGCGAAAACACCCGTGTGCTTAGATTTAGGTGCACGTTAAAGAACCCCAGGTGGTCAAAATTTCCGGAGTCCTCCACTACGGCGTGCCTCATAATCAGAAAGTGATTTTGGCACGTAAAACCCCAAATATTATTATTAAACACCCTTTTCTATGGATGTGAAGGGGTGAGTTGTAGATATGACCAAACACCCCTGAGGGGACAATTCTCCTTATAAATGTGTAAGAGATGCATGCACATTTTCTGATATCATCACACCATCGTCACACCACCTCTCTCATCTTTGACAGTGTTTCCCTTTCCCTTGACACCCGTTCCGTTACTCCATAATCGACCACCGGTTATCTAAATCCTGTACGCCATTGCATGATCTGGCAATCAATTTCTTCCTCTTAGTCCCTATTATATCAACTTTACGTGTTAGCTCTCTGATACACATCACCGTCTTCCTGTCTCTCAACTTTATGCTTATCATTTTTCGTTCCATCTCTCGTTGCGCGGTCCTTATATTCTTATCAAGCTTTTCTGTCTATTGCATAGGCTAGTAAGTACTAGTAGAACCTATGAGGCTGAAACTTGCAGGAAAACAAAGAAGCTTGAGAAGTCAACGACATAAGGCAACGCGCGTGGACAGCGCCTGGAGGTCAGCTGTTAGGTAGCGTCATGGACAGACGTGCCTGACTGCTAGTATAATTCTGACTTCATATTTAATTCCAGAAGCACCGTCACGTTGCATCCATATGACGATGTTGAAAAGTGAAATAAATCCCCGTCCGCATATGACACCGTAAACAAGCACTGACGAGAGTTATACGTCATCGTCTGTGGCGCCTCGGTTTGCAGACTGCAAACAATTTCCTGTCCTTTGGCAACTTCACAACCTATCACGACATAGCGGGACGCACGGATAAACGGATCTGGTTGCTAAGAGCGCGGTGTACTAAGCGCGACCTCATAAAGACAGTTATCTTGAAAGAAATGTAGCTCAATTCTTTCTTTATTTCCCTCAAACTCCGCCAAAAGGTGACTGAACTCGTAATGCCACTCTAATAAAGGCTGCTTATTATAACGTCTGCCCTCTCACGACAGCTCTTCCAGTTCAGCTGACTCGTTTTTCTGTTATTTTTTCAACACCTGCGAGTTGCCAACTGTCCAGTCGGCGAAATACTCAGTCATTCGCAGCGAAACGACTGACGCTTTTACGATATAAGACGCTCGCTTCTTTCTTTCTTTCTTTCTTTCTTTCTTTCTTTCTTTCTTTCTTTCTTTCTTTCTTCTCTCTGTTGCCTGCTCGTCTGCTCTCTCTCTCTCTTTTTCTTTTTTTTTCTTCTCAGCGACATACATCGACTGCAGTGCGCACGTCCTTTGGTCTTCTCCACTTTCACGCAGTGAAATGGAGTTCTCAAAGTTATCGCCCTTTAATGTACCGGCCTGTTACCGCTGTCTTACCTCCGTCACTGTTCAAGATTGTACGTAGTATTGAAAACAATGATGGTAGGACTTCAGTCCTATGACAGTATGCTGTGCTGTCTGCTTGACGAGCCTGTCTTGTGCGTAACTGTATTCGAGCCACGCACGAAACGTCTCAAAACATCACCACGGTATTCTCCGCTTTCCTCTCAATACAAAGTTTCTCATACTTCATATGCAGTTTTTACAGTGTATACGTCACTGAATATGCTGCCCCATCCAAGTACATCACTCCGACCCCCTATTATGTTGTCCACAAAAGTGACGTCAATGGCGGATGTTGTTACACCATTTCGGCCCATATGTCAACGCTTCAAGTCATGAAATAAGCTACAACGCATGACCGAAAGAGCCAGGCTCTCAGTGAATACATACACAGCACGCACGGAGTGTGAAGACCACCGCACCATCACCTCAGCCATCAAATTGCTCGCTGGAAAGATAATGAGGCGAAGGTCCACAGATAGGGCAACCATATAACGATGCCCTTTCCGTAATAATTCGGAGTCGGCGATAAGTGGCCGAGCTCTGCGGTGTTCAGGGCTAACGATAAGCATTCACGACTGCACGCATTTGCGGGTCTTTTTGTGGACGCCGCAACTCGCGCACTCAGACGCGGAGCATCTCACGTGCGCGCGAATAACGGCGACTCTTACAGGAGTGTTGGCCGCTTACGTGCAGCGAGCGTCCAATATATATCCGGCCCCCGTCACTTTGTTGGGAACGTGGTGTGTGCAATGAACTGCATGATATCATGAAGGGGATCGCTCTTTTCGTCGTCTCGCTCTGCGCTTCAAGCATCCTATGTCTCCAGGCGAAGGCGTCGTTACTAACGGAAGGTGATGTTCGATTACTTTGTTCGCATGTTGGGAACTGTAGAATCGCGGTATTGAAGGCCACTTCTTAGCATGGCAATCTCTCGTATCGTTTAGAGTTTGTCGTGAACGGCGCACGGTAACTGAAATGCTGACAACAGGTCTACCCGTCGTGATTCTTACCGCCCTTGTCTGCGTCTCTCGCTTCTAAACTGGCCCTCATTCTACGACTTGGCGGCGCATAATGAGTGGGCATACCACTATCTTAATTTTTTATTCGCATGCCAGTCACATGCTTTGCGCTGTAAGTACCGCTTTCCCAGCCTCATGTGTAATAGAGCTGAAATTATTGCAATCATCTCGATATATACGATGACAGTGTGTTTACGTATGAATAACGCGGTGGTTTCGACTAGCAGGATGAAGAGGCGGGCTATATTGGTGTTCGAAATCAAAGATGAGACAAGCACTTGTCTTGAGGGTGTCAACCAGTTTTTGTCTGCTGTCGCGCTTTAATGCACTCGTTTAAAGTCTTTACTGACTTTAGGGAAAGAATCAGCATGAACAAGGGCACTGCGTTCCCTCCCGAGGAAGGCCGCATTCCAATGGAGGCGGAATGCAAGAACGCCCGTGTGTTAATTATAGCTTTGAGTATACGCATGTTTAAATGGTATGTATACCTTCTAAATGTTCGAGCGGTACACGCAGTACACGTGTTCGTGCAGCTTTGGGCAGCATGGTGTCTTTCGTAGCCCCTGTGTTGCCTAGAGACGCTAAATCCCGTCATTCATCATCACTATACATGTTTCGAAAAACATTTTGCAGCTCGAGCATCTTGATGCAAACCTGGAAACTGTCAAGATTACCAGTACGTACAGGTATATAATTTGGTACACTGTGAAGAGGCAAGCGCAACAAAACGCAGACCATTCCCTTTGAAACCGCGTGCACGGGCCAGCAAAGATCCCACGAATTTATTAACCAAATTCGCGTGATTCCGGAATCGTTCCACATTTTTAAACATCCAGAATGACATGGGGATCGAGTGATGGCACAATTCTGGCAGATTGAATGGGAATGGCATGGGAGCCTGAGATTCCAGAATAGAGTTGTAATGAAATGGGCACATGTTGACTTTATGGTATAGTTAACCTATAGGTAGATACCGAAAGAGCCGCTCTTGAGTAAAAATTGCGAAATATGTAATAAATTGGTTTAGTCTATAGTTTAGTCGAATTAGCAAATGCGCCGGATTCGTTGTTTCGCTTATCTTGAGTTACTGATATTGTATGTGTAGTAGTGAAATAATGTTCCTAAATTACGGGTATGTTGATCAGGCATGTGCTCTGCCATCCGAATGTTCACAAAATGCTTCTTTTTAAGAGGAAGCTTTAGCTCGGGGCCACCTATCTAAATACATGAGAAAAGAGAAATCGCTTTTTTCGGCAACCACTGAACCAAATTTGATAAGGTTTGTTACCTTTAAAAGACTGGCTACTGTTGGTTTCGAATTTTTTTTACTTATGTTGTCAATTTTATAATAATTGACGAAAATCGAATTTTTTTTTTCAGAAGACGAAACTATCAAGTTTACGTCTCTGTAACTTGTAAACCACCCTTGTAAACTTTGTAAACAAAGTAACCCTTGTAAACAATGTAGCAAATTCACGTAAGATATAAATCGACATAACATATTTGTCCGCTTTGGATGCTCTAATGGATCGAGTTTGCAGAACCGCGATATCTGTTCTGGGTGAAGAGCTACGAATTTGTCAATTTCGTGCTTTTATTATTTTTTTACAGCTTACCAGTTTTTGAAAATTCCATTGAAAGAATTCAGGCCATAAGTAGAAATTCGGCTTCCACCAGTCACCAGGATTTAACTTTCTTTCTAAGGTGCAACAAACTTCATTAATATCACCCCAGTGGTTATCTTAGAAAAGCGTTTCTGAGTTTTACATGTATTTGAATAGGCGGCATCGGAGTTGGGCCCGAGCTAAAGCTTTTTCTTAAGGGCTGATGCTAATGTTTTCACCGGGCATAGGCAGAGATAATTTTGCCAAAAAAATTGAGAAAAGCCTTCTTTTAAGAACAATAGATAGTAGAGAGGTAACAGGCAATGACGAGGTGCAGAGATAACAGGCCACGAATCGTGTTTGTTCTTGTGCGAAAAAAAAATAAATAAATAGTACGCATCGTTATTTGTAACCTTATCGAGACTTCAAAAATAAGTATTTAGTTACTAGACACGCAAGGCGCAAGTATAGTAAGCAATTATAGAGAAAGCATTTGATTTATGTATCAGCCCAGCCACTCCAACAGTGGGAATATTTCAACAATGACCTTTCCAAGTAGGTAAAAGGAGTGGAATTATGGGTATTTGCGCTCTCCGGAATAGAGAGTAAATGGAATGGAGGGCCGCGCTACGGCAACTCTTTAATTAACTTTGATTACTTAAATGTGGCAACGCAAGATAAGCAAGTTTTTCTCCACGTAAAAGCAGAACGTGAAAATCCAGTACAACTTGTTTGTCAAACCTGCAGAATGCACCAGCCCCCGCCCTGTATTCCAATGTTCATTACAGCTTTCATTGATTACGGAATTTAGTATTTTGCGCACACCGTTTAGGTTCGTGCTATGATTCCCTACACAAGGTGCGCTCGCTACCGGCTTAGTTTCGCCTGTAGGTGCATCATTACGCCTGCTTGTAGCTATCGTCTGAAAATAGCCAAGCTGCATGACCGTTTGCGACGAGCGGAACGATGAATGCTTCATTGCGTATAGGCGTGCAACCTCCTCACTATGGTGACCGGACGGCCTCACATCCTCACTTTTGCACTTCCCCGTTGCAGGCTAGCCAACCGGGCTCAACCTGGTTGTCTCTTTCCCTTGTCACCTCTTTCTCAAGACCACCCGCTGGCTCCAGCAGCTACCGTCGTTTGTTGCAGCTTTAGTAATTAATTAGAGGAATTTAGAATCTTTTCCAGTCACCCTCTTAGGTTTCTCACCAGTGTCCCACACGTTGTCTACTTGAATTATGAAACGTTTATCCTCGGCACTTCTTTTTTCGTTTGTTAGCTTGAAAATCATCCACACACCCGCGCGCGAAAGTGGCTGACTAGGCGCGTAGCAGTTGATACAGTAGCTATGAGGCGACCGATACATATATAGGTCACTATCACGCGACTGTTGGCGCAGCATAGCGCCGCGATAATCAGCTAGACTGTAATCCTTATCAAGATTGCGAAGTCGGCATGAACGATCCGCGAGGTGTTATCGCAACATTTATGAGTACCTGCCATGTATCGAGCGAGAAAATCCAGGAGGTACTTCAAACACAACGAAGTGAAAATATAAGGAGGAGTTCTGACAATCGCGAGTCGTTATTTTTGCCGGTTAATAGAGGCACGTCTGAATTCATCCTGCAGTCTTGATAATTTTCTGCAAATTGTCGAGAATGGCATGCCTCCTAGCTTAATCATTTCGAAAAGTCATAGCGCGTTGCGACGCCAGAAGTCATGCATAAATATCTCACGACAGAGGTCTAGCAAGGGCTCCTCATCGTCGGGAAATCAGTTGAGCACAAAGTTCTTATAAAAAATCCGGTAAATAAGCATAGCATTCCTCACCGATTACACTGCTATCGCTGTTGGTTTATAAAGCTTTACCCACTTTAGGCGCTGTAACCGATGCTGTTTACAGAACTGTAATATAGGTTTTTGTTGTAGAGTTGATGCTTCAACTAGTGCTCCAACAATGCTTCAACAATGCATTGCTAAATTTTGTTGAAAATTCTTGTACAATATTACAGGGCGAAACTTTATTCAAACCGGTTCATCGGCTTCCTAGGAAATAAAAGAATCTGCAAATTTAACGAATACGTTGAATGAAAGTCTATGATCTTGCGCTTCCTCTCAAAGCAGAAGCCTCTTAAGCATAGGTCTCCCACTAACTCCTTTCCGAAATGTGAAACGGCGGTAACGTGACACATCTGGACCCATAACCCAGATGTCGCTATTATAATGACCACAAAGCTGAGTCCACAAATTAATGTATATATGAAAAGGAAACGTGTATACGTGCAGCGTTCCAAGAGAGAGCGTGCCAGCGTTCCAAGAAAGGCTTTCGGAGGCGACCGTTTTTCTTTCTTCTTTTTTTCCCCCCGAGTAATACACGACGGCCATTCAAGCTGTACCGCAGTCTGCAGCTAAAACGCATGAACTTGAATGTCGTACTGATTTCAACTCTCTTATACAAACATCCGCGTACCACGCACCCCTTCTGCCCCCTCCCCCTTTCTTTTTCTTTGTTGCTCAGTGGCTATGGTGTTGGGCTGCTGAGCACGAGGTCGCGGGATCGAATCCCGGCCGCGGCGGCCGCATTTCGATGGGTGCGAAATGCTAAAACACCCGTGTACTTATATTTAGGTGCACGTTAAAGAACCCCAGGTGGTCCAAGTTTCCGGAGTCCTCAACAACGGCGTGCCTCATAATCAAAAGTGGCTTGGCACGTAAAACCCCATAATTAATTTTTTTTTCTTTTATCTCTTTTATTCCTTTGTGAATATTTGGATGAACATGAATTCATCTCCCATTCACTGCGCGCATCAAAACGCCAGCAATTGGGTACAGAATGGATGACAAATAAATACCACATTTTCTCCAAATCGAGACCGACACCTGAAAATCAAGTATGTGGTCAAATAATATTTTTTTTAGTAGAAAGCTGATTGGTATAAACAATAATTCGAGGACGCTTAAGCTTCGCCTTCAAGAGTGGAACGCGATAGTGTTATCGCACCCCGTTCGCACCGCCCACTCATTCGCTCGGCATGCTCTTGAGTCACACAAAGACGAAACGTACGCCTGAGCAAGCGGAACGAACCAAAGAACTCGGTGTCTGAGAGAGAGCAACCACCTACGCGAGCCAAACGTCGTGATCGGCACGGACAGCATGGCCGCGACGCGCCATGAAGGCGGACGCGATCATGGGGCTGACGCCTTGATGGGATCGTCCTCTATCTCGCTTGGGAGCACCACGCAGACGCATGACTCCTCGCCAGCAGCACGGCACACATCGCAGGGGACGCTTTCCCACCAGACGCGCTACGGCGCAGCGATCACGTCAGAGGCGCCCCGCATCGGACGCTGCACCTAGGAATCGCGCTGTGAGCGGAAAGAGGAGCCGCGTCGCCTAAACACGAGGGTTCGAGTGAGGCACGCTGGAAGTTGGAAGGGGGGAGAGCGAGAACACTTACTAAACGCAAGGTATTAGGGCCTCCTCACACCGGTCCCCGCACGGCCCCTATGCGCTCAAACGAGACGAAGGGGAGAAGCGGGCGAGGGGCGCGCCACCTGTCGAGGCAGCGCCGTACATTGCGAGGAAGGTGTCTTCTGTGTTTGCCGCAAGATGGCTCTGCCTGTGCGCCAAGCGCAGAAGAAATGTAGAGCAAACGTACTTCACTACTCGTTTAACTGCGACTTCTGTAATTTACATGCTCATAATTACCGATATGCACCGCAGTATAACTTTCTACGGCACGTTTCTAAGGCAACACCGCATTCACTAGAGGCGTTTTTGTCGCACTTTGAACCATCGATCTCATGGCTGAGTGGTAGCGTCTCCGCCTCACGCTCCGGAGACCCTGGTTCGATTCCCACCCAGCCCATCTTGCAAGTTGTTTTTATTTATGGATTGCCTTCCGCCATTTCTCGCTTACGGCTATATAACGTCGCCGACGAAACCGACTTTTCTGCGACACGAGCTCCTTAACGCTGTCGCGTTAAAATCGAGGACAGCAAACTCATCGTGACCTCCTAACCTGCCTTTCGCTCATGGTTTCTGCTTGTCGAAGTCATTAGCGTCTCGCTAATTAAATATGCATTATAGCGCAGCACGCCAAATGACCACTAATAAGCGACACGTTCTCTCGTCAAAATCCTGTGCATCGAATTCACTTCAGTCACTGTCGCATTACCATAATTCACTTTCCTCGGTTCTGTGCTGCGCGTATCGAAACGCAGCTCTCCCAGGCAAACACTCGACCAGCAGACGACCTCGCCGTTC
This sequence comes from Dermacentor variabilis, assembly GCF_050947875.1. Classification (NCBI taxonomy): domain Eukaryota; kingdom Metazoa; phylum Arthropoda; class Arachnida; order Ixodida; family Ixodidae; genus Dermacentor; species Dermacentor variabilis. Next base: position 55,507,762 of record NC_134569.1, on the reverse strand, counting down.
AGTGTGCCACCTGACTGACGTCGCGACTGTGCGAGTAGTCGCGATCCGCTTGTTGCTGCAACTGTTCCTCAGGTGGGCAGTACCATCCCCAAACCACCCTTAAGCGGATTATTGGCGTCAGCTTCAAGTGGTTGAACTGAGCGCAGGAATGCTGGAACCACATTTCAAATCTAGACTGAGTGCCAACACTTAGAAGTATACATTACGTATAGGTCTGATTGTGTCCAACTGTATAGATGTATATATACTCGCTTGCCAGAAATAGACTCGTTTCTAGTTATGAAGAAATTATTAGTCTCTCCCGTGCACTTGATCTTTATTACGCTTTCACGATGTCCAATCCCCTACTTTACAATAGCAATGAGAGCGGCCGGTGTCTCGTTCAAGAAATACCAAGCTCCACGTCTTCTTTTCTTTTTCTTTTTTTTTTCGTTTTAATATGTACCGTCGGTGACGAACATTTACGACACACGGAATTTTCGGAAGTACTGAATTCCCGCGCAGTTTGGGCACACCGCCTCGATTTCAAATTCTCAGCCCGAGGTTGTTTTTGCGACGAACATTAATTATTGATCCATTATGATAGATCCATTATGATCATTATGATCCATTATCATGATCCATCCATGATAGTGATCCATTAATTATTGTAAGCCCCATCCCTTACCAGATCAGAAAGACGCATGATTCGTGGAACCCGTGTCCCGTAAACTCGTTTTGGGCGATTGTACGTTTTTGTAAAGTGCAGCTCTGACTAAAGGAGCTCGTTACGATTACGCAGATGAGGCAGCCAGCAAGCGACGCGTGTTCTTCTGCTACTGGGGCAGCTGGTCGCACTACCGCAGCGGCGCCGGCAAGTTCTCAGTGGGACAGATCGACCCGTCGCTCTGCACCCACCTGGTGTACGCCTTCGCAAAGCTGGACAATGGGGTCATCGCGGCGTTCGATGCCTACCTGGACCTAAAGGACAACTACGGCCTCGGTGCGAAACATCTTGTTCTGCAACACTTACAAAGTGTGCTTTATACCCTAAGCAATATGGGAATCAAGCAAAACCCTTATGGGCCCTTCTAGGGGACACGTCGGATCTATACATTATAGCTATATTACATGCTTATACTGCGTGTATGGCAGTATACTATAGAACCAGCGGGGTGGTGCATATATAAAGGACAAAGAATTACAATGAACATTCAGTGGCTGGCCGGTTTATTACGCGCTATCTGTGTTCGCTGATTCATTTCTTTAGCCAAACGTGCACCAAACGGCTCAGTGTTTCGTAATGTTGCGCCCACGTGTATCGTCTGTGCGCTGCAACGCCGAATTGCGTTAAGTAAAATCCGGACGGCGTCGCAAACACCGTCACACGTGCCACACGCGAAGGCCATGAGTATATATACGCTCATACGCAGCCCCGTGTTGACTTCCTTCCCGATTATTGCGGCGTATATCTTTGCCCCGAAGGTTAACGTATATACGCGCTTCACGTAATCGTTGGCGCTCGTAATGGCGGCGGTCGACGTTGTCGTTTTGACATGCGTCGGGCTGCGGCTCCAACTTTGGTACAGTGGTAACTTTCACTTCTAGCTTCCTCACCTAAAAACACAGGACTGTTTTTCGCGTGCGTTACCTATAACGTGAGCGTGACGCGAGAATTGCGTGCGAGAATAAAAAAAATATTGGCAGAAGTGAGACCTTGTGTACGCCCGTTAAAATGTTGCTATTTTGAACGCAGTGTCTTTGATAGTATAGCCTGCGCGTATTGTATTCATAGATGTCTTTATTGCAGATAGAAGAGGAAAGAAAAATGAGCGAAGACACTTAAATCATACCGCGAAAAGCTCGGATCACACAAGTGTAGTACATCAGTGCAATGTTACAAGTGTAGTACATCAGTGCAATCAGCGCAGCGGCAATTACCTGCAACGCATGGGTCGATGACCAAGCTTAACCTAACGACGAAGAGCATTGCTGCTGATGCGAATACTTCTCTCTAAACGAAGCACATGGAAGAATAGAGCGAAATACAACGTGTTATTTGCATTCAAGACCATCTGTTATCGTTGTTTTTGCAAGGTACCAATGCGAGTATATTCTTCAACATGACAGCAATACCCAACAAATGTACCGGCGAGTAATATTCTCACCTCTATACATCTGCTGCAGTGACATTCTCGAATGCCGATACAGTGTTCCCTTTCACGCTGGACCGCAACATCCCCTCTCTCTTCTATCTTTTATGAAGCGAAGTTAAACTCGAGATATAGATTGACAGAAGAAAGAATGGCAGACAACGTTCAGCACGAAATGTCTTTATTATACTTCAAGTTCATAACATTCCACCTATACCACCACTTGCTTGTTCGTTGTCGCGCAAAACATCAAGCGCTTACGCTCATTCTGGGACAGGCATGTACGAGAATGTGAACAAGCTGAAGGTCGCGCACCCGCACCTGAAGACGCTGCTGGCCATCGGCGGCTGGAACGAAGGCTCAGAGAAGTACTCTCGCATGGCATCCACTCCGGAGGGGCGCCAGCGCTTCGCGCGGAGCGTGCTGGACTTCCTCGACAAGCACGGTTTCGACGGGCTCGACCTCGACTGGGAGTACCCGGCCGCCAGGGGAGGCCTGTCACAAGACAAGCAGAACTTCGTGTTGCTGCTGCAGGTACCTCATTCACCATTCTCTAAAGACAACAAAATGCAAATGTGGCTCTCGACTTTTGACAGCAGCTTGTATACAGTTTAGCCCTCGTTATAAGGAAATCACCTTATCCGAAGTTTTTCGACCGCAGTGCATGCATTTTTGACCGGATTATTCGAAGTGCAGTGGCGCAGGACTCCGCTTAGTACGAAGTGCAAAGAGGAAAATCCGCGCGGGACCACACAGTTCAGCGTACACACACGGTGTCTCAGCTAATTTGCGCCAAGTCTTAAAAAAAAGGGGGAACGACGTGCGCGCTGTCAGGATGCAACCAACTTCACTGTCACCTCAAGCAACTCAAATTATTTTTGCTATGAGCTTAGGCCATTAATTAACAAAAATAAATTATATACCCAACTAACTTTTAAAGTATTGCATTAAACGTAAATTATCTTCAATGGAGAAGCTATAGAGCCTTTCGAGAAGCGTCCAAACAATTTCTTTCCGTGGTGTTAGCTGGTGTGGTTTCCATGTTTCCGGGCTACAAAGAAAGCGCACGAGATGTTAAAAAGTACTACGTGACTAAGCGCTTGCGCGCAGCGATGCTAATGCCTTCTAACATATGCTACCAAGGAATGGTCGATGCCGCATCAGGTCGAACGCATGACTATGTGAGACCTGGCACATAGCACTAGTGAACGAGAACAGATTACGATCACGATTACATTGACAGCCCGGAGGCATGCATAAGCTATCTTTGTTAGAGTCTGCGTTCGACTAATTGGTGGTGCAGTCCAGTTTTCTTGAATGCACGAGTACATCAAGCGACATCGATAGCTGTTCGTCGTGGACTTCGTTGATATGGTCCGAAGACAATTGTCTTGACTCCCAGATATATCATGCCTGTTGAAGAAATAAATGAAATGAAGCCACACGGGATATACGATAAATAATTTATGTAACAAGCGCTATCAGCGTTATTGCTGTTGGCAGACTGTAAAGTGCGAGGAGGTATTGGCGGCGCATGGTGATGTATAGGAGACGACGGGTGTGCACCACTACCTATCATTTTTGCTTGCTTTCTTTTCATGCCTTCGGTCTCCGTGTAGCATCGATAACTCGTTGGTAGAATTCTTGCGGGCACTGATGTCGCTGCGCGCAAGCGTTTAGTCACGTGCTGCTTTTACAAATCTCGCGCGCTTTCTTTACAGCCGGAAAAAATAACAACCACATCAGCTATCCCCACAGAAATTAATTATAATTTAGATACCACGTTTAATGCAATACATTAAAAGTTGGTTTGTACTTAATTTATTTAATTATTGTTCATTCATAATTGTAGCTCATCGTAAAAATTAATTTGGGTTGATCAAGTGGACAATGAACAATCCTGAGTTGGTTTCGTTATCCTAGTGCACGCGCGGATTTCGAAGGCTAGGCGCAAGTACACTCTAGCGCAAGTTAGCTGAAGCAGCCTCCATAAACGGTGGCACGCTGCGTTTCTGTGAACATGGAGAGACAGAGAGCTCTGCGAAGATCCCTCAAACACATGGCGGTAGCTCGTTGGGCTTACAGGGCCCCTCACCAGCCCCCAAAGCAAATTTTGGTTATACGCTGTAAGTTGTTATATGTCCTCTAGGGAGCGTTATGCCGCACATTTTTTTTTTCTTTTCAAATCGGTTCATTAATAACCGAGAAAGAAATACTTCAGTGCCGCGAACCCATGATTTCCGGAGGCGAGCTCCACTGCTAAGCAAGACCCTCTCTCCATTTACCCTGTCTAGCCTCCGCAAGCTAAATTCCTTCCCTGCGTTCTCCCATACCGGACCTCGAGGATCGCGTGCCGCATACGTCGCGGGCCCCACCTTCATTTCTTTTTTTCTCCTCGCTTTTTTTCGGCGCGGAACACTTGCGGTGACGGCATCGTGTGCGAGCTTTTGTGATTGCAGAGCGCGATTGCAGTGCACGAGGACATCTGACCAGTGGTATAATTCAAGGCTACACGAATACTGAAGCAGACACAAGCGGATCACAGAGCACGATTCCGGGCTGAAGCACGGTAGAAAATGACATAGTTTAGGTGTCTGCGCGCGCGACTACACGACGTAAGGACAAGCAGACGAAACGGAAGTACATCTCTCTTGCTGCGGGGCGAAGTAAAACAAAAACATGCAAACAGTCGGTGTGCGTGTTTTATTATTTCTCTAAGCTTTAATTCGCCTATTCAAGCAACATATTACACAAATAACAGATGTTGCCTACAATAAAATCTGAAGTCACGTGTCAGCACGAGCGACGTCACAGCAAACACGTGTACGTAAGCGCACTAGCACGTGTACGTCATCCTTCAGCTTGGAGAGCGGCGGCCGCGAGGAGAAGGGTAAACATCGTTCGGTTTGAAATTTCATATCTTTCCGTAGTGCGTAGCGATGTAATGCAGACACGATCGTTGTCGCGCATTGTATGCCCTGCGCTTGTCAGTTCAAAATGGCCAGTCCTGGTAAATTGCCCTTTAAGGAAAGGAAATGCGGACAAGACAGACGACGATTATTGTTGTGTGGCAAGATACGACCCAAGGGGTGTAATTTTGTTTAAGAGGAAGCTTTAGCTCGGGCCCAACTCCGACGCGGCCTATTCAAATACATGTAAAACGCAAAAACGTTTTTATGAGATAACCCCTGTACCGATTTTGATGAAATTTGTTGCATTTGAAAGAGAAAGTTAAATTCTAGTGACTGTTGGAAGCCGAATTTTGATTTAGGGCTTGAATTTTCTTAAAACGATATTCAAATATTCGACCGTTAGAAAAAAATAGAAGCACGAAGTTTACAAATTCATAGCTCTGCATCAAGAACCGATATCGCGGTTCTGTAAACGGCATCTATTAGATCATTCAAAGCGGACAAATTCAATATGTCATTTTACATCTTACGTGAATTTGTTACGTTGGTTACAACGGTTTTGCAAAAGTTGTATTTTCCTATGATTAATTTTTTTATATTCATGTGTAACATATCAATTTTGTCCGCTTTAGATGTACTATTAGATGCAATTCACAGAATTGTATTATCATTTTTAGTGGTTGAGTTACAGAGTTTTAAACTTGATAGTTTCGTTTTTTGAAAATGTTCGATTTTTGCCAATTTTTAATAAAAAATTGACGACCTAACTCAAAAATTCGAAACCAACAGTCACTAGATTTTAGGTTTGTCTTTTAAGTGCAACAAACCTAGTCAAATTTGGTGCAGTGGTTGCTGAGAAAAACGAATTCTCCTTTTACATGTATTTAGATAGGAGCACTCGAGCTAAAGCTTCCTCTTAAGAGCGTACGGCGTGCCTCATAATCAAATCGTGGATTTGGCACGTAAGACCCCAGAATCCAATTCATTATTCTTCTAGCTGGGCAGCGTCCACAGGGACCAGTGCACATGGTTAAAATTTCTGCACTGCCAAGCACTGAAGTGCGAAAAAAAAAAAAAGAAAGCGGACGAAGGAAGAAGGCTTACAAGAGGACAGCACGAGCGCTTCTTCCTTTGTCAATTTTTTTCTTTCTTTTTTCTGCACTTCAGCTTTTCGTGCTGCAGAAATTTTACACCATGGACTTAAACGAACTCGCCCACATCTCTATTCTTATTCACTGGACCAGTGCACAGTATGACGCGGTGCGGTGTGGTGTGGTGGGGTGTGCCGTTGTGAACATACACTACACCCACTTTAAGATCGTGGCTAGTATCATCTCCAACCAATCTGTTGCCGGTTGTCACTTCATGCTTACATATACTCTCGATTACGGGAGAGCCAGCAATTTTTTAGTGTAATTTTTACGAGCTTCCGCGCAATCGGAGTGCACGTCCCGCCCTATACTATCGCTCTTTTAGAGCATCTCCGCTTTTAACGGAAATACCGCTTAAAACGAATAAGAGTTCTGTCCCGACGACTTCGATATAATGAGAGTTCACTGTGTATCCTTCTTGCGCAGGAGCTCCGGAAAGTTCTTGGTCCTGGACGACTTTTGACAGCGGCTGTATCTGCAGGGGAGAGCACTGTGGATGGGGCCTACGATGTGCCTGCGATTACAAGGTATGCGTTTGAGTCACCTCGCTGCAAGTTAATATTCACGCGTGCTATTCAAACACGCAAATAACGCACAGCAGTTAATTCGCCTTATATATATACTTTTGTTTTTTCGGATGTCCACGCAGAGATGTTAAAGAAATTGTACTACCTCCCAGGCACCTGGACTACATTTCCGTCATGGCGTATGACTTCTTCGGGGCTTGGAACAGTTACACTGGACACTGTTCACCGCTAGGAGTCCGCGAAAACGCCAGTGAAGATGAGAAAAAGCTCAACGTGGCAAGTATTATTTTGTCGAGATACTAACTGACACAAGTACAATGGCGAGATCGTGCTTTTAACAAATAGCTATAGAAATCGCAAATATTGTTCTTCTTATTTATTTTATTATTATTTTTTAAATTGTGCCCGGCCTTCTAATGGCCTGTCCACTGGGGCGAATTTACAGCACTCGCAAATATTTCCAGAAGTTTCGGCATATAATCAAATCGCCGAAAATTAGCCTGGCTAGAAACGAGTGCCTTACGCTGAGACACTTTCAGGGGGGACCGGCATGATGACAATACAACACTACAGAAGCGGCGCGGAATGACGTTTCGCCATTATAGGATTTTATGTGTCTGTCTCTTTGGAATGGCTTTCAATATTTAACAAGGCTGATTCTTGGACTAGTTGGTACGGTTTACTCACAATATTTGCCCGGAATGATGGGACTCTAGGTAGGGTCCATATACAGAGGCTAATATTGAATCCAGTGACAAAAGACATAAAAAGAAAACTTGCTGGATATACACTGGCGATATCTGAGCGCTCCATGGTGAACAAAAACGCACGTCGAAGCCCTGCGGCAATCTATAACTGGAGATAACGTGAGACTACGCGCGATTATATTGCTTGCGCGTAGAAATATATATATAGAGACACTGGGCATACACAACAAACCACTGCGGAGGACGTTAAACTCTTCAGTTCGCAAGTTTTCCTAATGAATTCGGCAGCTAGCGAATAGAAAGGTATTTTTCGATTCTCAATCACAGCAGAAAGCCGTGCTTACGTCAGTGGCGGACTGTTCCTTTCATGTTGCTTCCTCAGAGTTCGAGGCAATATGGCGGGCTACGCTGTGTGTCCGCAGCACACGCCGGTCCTGAATGAGGCTACTAGAATCTGGTGCATGTAAAATCTGTGTACCATGGGAAGTGGAGTACAATGGAATGAGGAGGATAATAATACCGAAGTTGGAGGACGGGGGTCACTGCTGCGCTTGCGTCGACATGTGGCGGCAACTCTGCGCGTGCGCTTTAAGGGACACTAAAGAGAAACTGATACTCATTTAAAACAATCCTTTATACAATTACGCGGTGTGAGGTTGATTAAGTGCTGGAATATAATGTTGACAAAACTTTCCTATTTCGAATTTCGCGCCGAAACCCCAGCGCCGGTACGTCAGTATGACGTCATGGATTTCGTGTACCTGCTCTCGAATTCGGAACGTTGTGGCACAGGAAAGGTCCTCAAAACATGCTATAGCTTCAGTCCTTGGCTCCTTGAGATATATAATGTAGTCCATCTTCAAGGATAAAAAAACTTCCTATATGAGCTCGAGCAGACGCCGTCAAAATCCATGACGTCACGGCGAATTTATGCAAAAACGTTAAAGCAGCGTCGCCACCAGGGTTTCTGCTTTGCGTATATTCCATAGAGGAAAGAAACATAAGGAGGGAGCATTACGTCGCGCAGCCAGCCTTGGCAAGCGCACGCTACGTGAAGCCACATTGGTGGCCCATGCACGTGACCTCTTGCACCGAGAGCACGGCAGCAAGAATCAATATTTGCTGAGGCGTTTTGTTCCCAGTAGTTATGCTAATAGTCTTTATTCGGTGCACGTTTGTTCAGCTGCCCTGCCGGAGCTCTGCCTGCCGCGCGGGAACACTAAAACCAACCGCGCACTTTGAAGTGCGATCACGTGTTGGGGCCACCAGTCTGGCTTTAATCGCGTTGCGGTATGCTGCCTCCTATCTTTTTCCTTCCTTCGTGGTCTTTTCACCCTTATCAAGCCTCTTTTCACGGCATGATTGGTTTAATTTGTATGTGTGTGTTGTCGCAGCGTAATTTCAGTAATACAGATGCAACTTATTTTTCTCGTTAGTGATGCCGCGCGTTCTCGCCTTAGTTCTTGTACATTGGACCACAAATATCCTCTGGACATCCCGATTAGATCCGAACGTCCAAGTCCCGGTCAGGACGCCCAGTGGATAACACGTGGACAATAATTTCGGGATGTCCTATTTAAGACATCCTTTCGACATCCACACGACTGAACTTCTAGGATCTAAACAAAATCCTAAAACTTTAATCCTATGGATGTCTCAAGGATTTTTCAACGGGATGTCCCATCCCGGCTATATGTGGGACCAACACACACAGTCCAACCCAGGTAGCACAAAAGAGATACGTAACGTTTTCGTAGCGTTTATCCAAGACGATAAAAACGGGTTAAAGAAGACACGAATGAAAGAACTTCGGCGGGAAAACGTCGGATATCTCTGCTAATGTCCGGCTTAATTACTTTCTTGAGACGATCTAGAACAGGTCTGCAAGACGTATTCGAAAAGCTGGTCTAGAAATAGGATTGGGAAAGACACAAGTAATCCTTTTGCCAAAACTATTCGTAACCAATTTCTAAACGTTTTTAGGACGTTATCAAAAAGCTGGTCTAGAAGCGGTCTTGAAAGGTTTACGATCATCTGAAGCTAATTTTCGCGGGTGACGGGCGCGATCAGACATCGTTGTTCAAAACACGCGTTTAGTTTCGCCTCACGCGACTGGCCTATGCCGCGCAGACGTCGTCAGCCGCAACCGTTGGCACGGCCTAGGCCAATCGCGTGAGGTGAAACTGATCGGGCGTTTCGAACAACGATCTCCAATCGCGCCCCAGATGAGTAGAAGCGTCGGTGTTGACTGTAAGAACCATGGCGCAGTGCCAAGCACTGTTCCCCGCATGGCCGGCGCATCGTCTACCAAGTCGCACGAAAATGAGCCTGTTAGGAATAATAAATCCTTAATACCGCCTTTAGTAAGCTACGATGCTTACAACCACAATGGGAACGACCTCCTGCAAAGAACAAATGGCCACGTCTTGGCAGGTGGCCAGACCAAGCCCTTCATGCCAAGAGTGCATGAAATGAGAACATTGTGACAAAGCAAGAACACTTTATTAAAATGTAATGCTTATGCAAGGTTCGAACAAACTGTGTGAGAAATGCAAATAGAAATAAAAGTACATCAACAATGACAAAAGTCGCAGAAAGGATTCGTAATGAACTCGAAAGTGAACATTCACTAGCACATAAACAAAATTCCAAGTACACATACAAAAATGAACAGAAAAACCTGGAGTGTACTAAAGTGTCTAATTTATCATAGTAAAGTGCGCGTGCTATTAGATGGACTAGAGTTACGCAGAAGTGACATCGGAGCGAATGGAAGAAGTAGACTGAAAAATGCAAGAGTATAAATTGGATGGTAACTGCCTCCAAGCAATGTTACCAGTCATCTAGAAGCTTGAAAAGAGCACAAAAAGAAATACCACCGCATACCATCATAAAACAATCCTGTGACAGAAATAAAAAAAATGGGAACAATGCAAAATTGGAAATATTGCCTTTAGGATATATCAAAGAAGGTAATGGCGAGAAAAATAACCATACAACAAAAAAGCAATAAAGTGAAATTAGTACAGAATACTTAAACGGGGGATTCAGTGTAACAAGTGAACACTACTGTAGTACAGCGAACGATGAGACAGTAATGCTGCATCTTGCCACTCCAGAACGTGAGAAATGAATATGCAAGCCTCATATTAGAAACTTACATAAACATGGAAATAAAATGGAATGCACTGGAAGCTGCATTTGTGTAACAAAGGAAGCAATGGTCATAATAAATAGTAAGTGTTTTATCTAAAAAGCCATTTACAAGAGGCAAAGTTGTACCTCTCTGGCAAAAATAAAGTTGCAACGAATAATTTGCAAACCAGCAAATACATTAATTAGCACACTGACATGTCGCACTTTGCGCACATCTCCAGTCTCCTAAAGTAAAAAAAAAGCACTCTGAATGAGAAAAACGTTTAACACATGTAGCCCAGAGCAAATTCTTTGCCAGTTCACTCACACTTTCACATCCAAAAACATTTGCCACAAAGTCCAGGCACAGTTCCACTGATGTTTACCAATTCACCCCCACTTTCACGTCCAAAAATATTTGGCACGCAGTCCAGGCAAAGTTTCATAGATAAACAGCTTGAGAGCACCCTACTGATTATTGTGCAGTCCCGCTGCTGGAAATAGAACTGCCGCACATGCTGGTAGTGGTTTCAATCTAGACACAATTGCTGCCCTGGACAGGTATGTTCAGATATCTGCACTGCATGGTGCTCCATTTTGTCGAAGTAGACACATTGATGCACTACGCTGGTAATTGAAATGTTTGAATGCACAAGTATTGGCTTCACCAGAGAGACTTGCCCACATACCACCACTGGCATATATATGCACTTGCTCTTCACTCAGTAGCATTGAACTTAAAGTGTTCCCTATGTGGGAGCCATGTGTAAAACCGGTGTCACACGACCACTCTCGATCGCGATCAAGCCCGATCCGGATCGAAATTATCGATGCGACTGGCTCACTCTCGTAGCTTGCGCAGAGGAGCCATCACGACCGAGAAATTCGATTTGTAACAGACTGGATAGCGGCTAAAAGAGCCCCGTGTGAAACCGGTATCAAATAATGCAAAGACGTACGCTAGGAAAATATGTTGCACAAGGACAAAGAACTGCGACATGCCCTGTTGTGCGAAGCGCGCGAACAGAACACATGTATATACATATATATATAAACTGCGAGAGCGCTTCGCGAACTCCATGCGCACACATGGCACCCGCACGAACTCGGCAGGCCGCCGTAAAGCGCGAAGGGCGCACAGCGTACATTGCGACACATGTCCCAAACTGCAAACAATCGTACTACCTAAAGCATACAAGTTATTTTATACGGATTTTTGACCAAAATCGACGCATCAAAGACGTTCCAAACAAGATAGCTTAAAAACGAGGGGTGAATACGTTGTGATAACGTTGGAAGCCAGACAGCTTAAAAACGAGGGGTGAATACGTTTTGCAAACGACTCAAAACGCCACCGCCACGCCACGGCGCGTCAGCCTCTTTAGCGGCTTCTACAATATTCAACAACCCATCAACGCGATCCAACCTTGCGCAAGGTGGCGATATCGTCGTCAAATCATGTGACCAAGGTGGCCACGTGATTCGTGATGCCGGGCAGCCGGGCGAGCCGGGGCATAGTCGCGTCGTCATGGCGTCGTCGCGTCACCGCACTCGCATTGCGCTGTGGTGTGTTTGCGGCTGTTCTGAACGTGCTGCCGCTGCCCTTTGCTATGTAAGTGTTGCAGTGTTTTGCTGTCAAGAAAACGATATTCTGTGATCAGTTTGGGTTGTGCGATATGTTTGTGTGGTTTTAATTTGGAAATCAGTAGTGTTTTCAATTGTTATGTGATCAAGGCGGCCACGTTATTCGTGAAGCCGGGCATAGTTACGTTATCGCACTCGCATGGCACTGTGGTCTGTTTGCGACTGTTCTGAATGTGCTGCCGCTGCCCTTTGTCATGTAACTGTTGCAGTGCTTTGCTGTCAAGAAAACGACATTCTGTGATTAGTTTGGGTTGTGCGATCTGTTTGAGCCGGGCATAATAACGTTATCGCACTTGCATTGCGCTGTGGTATGATAACGGCTGTTCTGAATGTGCTGCCGCTGCCCTTTGTCATGTAAGTGTTGCAGGGTTTTGCCGTCAAGAAAACGACGTTCTGTGATTAGTTTGGGTTGTGCGATCTGTTTGTGTAGTTTAATTTGGAAATCAGTAGTGTTTTCAATTGGAGGGCGCGGAGTGGAGGGAACTAATCACCTCTTCAAGTTCATTGTCATGTTATGTGAGGCGCCTTTTCACTGACGCTGTAATTAAGGCGTTAAGGGCAGTATAAGGACGAAAGTTAGAGGGACGAAATCGTGCCTGTGTGTCCCTAGCGTCGGGGTCGGCCGCTATGCGTGATCCTAACAAGAAAGCATTTTGCAGAATGCGAAGAAAGGCGGCAAAATTTCTGTCTGTGCGCACCTTGCCGATCTCCGCAATAGAGCCATCATCGTGGTATTTTAGTCTCCCGTTTAGCAAGAGTGTTGCAGACAAGGGAACTGGTTCAAGCAGGCTTTTTTTTAATGATTCACTACTAGTGCGGTATCCCAAAAGGTGAGGTCAAGTGCTCGCCCTATTTTCTTCCCTCGCGCTACAGCGCACTGACAGAATTTTGCGTGCACCATACCGTGCTTTTATCGTTTGCGCTTCAGGTTCTCGATTGTGTTTTCGCCCCCTTTACCCACGTGATGGGTATTTCATGGTATTACCGGGTACCACATGTGTCCATATATTCTGTCCAATATATGAAACGGCCAAATTCGATTTTATTTGACGCCTCAAATGGTAGTAATGTATTGAGTCCCTTGTAGCTTTGTGCTTGTTATCAATTTTACTATTTGGCGAATGGATACAGCATGTACGCTGCATAACTCGCTTGTGCATACTGCATACGTGAGTCGAGTATGCTCTTGGTATAAAATAACTTGTATGCTTTAGGTAGTACGATTGTTTGCAGTTTGGGACATGTGTCGGAATGTACGTACGCTGTGCGCCCTTCGCGCTTTACGGCGGCCTGCCGAGTTCGTGCGGGTGCCATGTGTGCGCATGGAGTTCGCGAAGCGCTCTCGCAGTTTATATATATATGTATATACATGTGTTCTGTTCGCGCGCTTCGCACAACAGGGCATGTCGCAGTTCTTTGTCCTTGTGCAACATATTTTCCTAGCGTACGTCTTTGCATTATTTGATACCGGTTTCACACGGGGCTCTTTTAGCCGCTATCCAGTCTGTTACAAATCGAATTTCTCGGTCGTGATGGCTCCTCTGCGCAAGCTACGAGAGTGAGCCAGTCGCATCGATAATTTCGATCCGGATCGGGCTTGATCGCGATCGAGAGTGGTCGTGTGACACCGGTTTTACACATGGCTCCCACATAGGGAACACTTTAAGTTCAATGCTACTGAGTGAAGAGCAAGTGCATATATATGCCAGTGGTGGTATGTGGGCAAGTCTCTCTGGTGAAGCCAATACTTGTGCATTCAAACATTTCAATTACCAGCGTAGTGCATCAATGTGTCTACTTCGACAAAATGGAGCACCATGCAGTGCAGATATCTGAACATACCTGTCCAGGGCAGCAATTGTGTCTAGATTGAAACCACTACCAGCATGTGCGGCAGTTCTATTTCCAGCAGCGGGACTGCACAATAATCAGTAGGGTGCTCTCAAGCTGTTTATCTATGAAACTTTGCCTGGACTGTGTGCCAAATATTTTTGGACGTGAAAGTGGGGGTGAATTGGTAAACATCAGTGGAACTGTGCCTGGACTTTGTGGCAAATGTTTTTGGATGTGAAAGTGTGAGTGAACTGGCAAAGAATTTGCTCTGGGCTACATGTGTTAAACGTTTTTCTCATTCAGAGTGCTTTTTTTTTACTTTAGGAGCTTTAGGAGACTGGAGATGTGCGCAAAGTGCGACATGTCAGTGTGCTAATTAATGTATTTGCTGGTTTGCAAATTATTCGTTGCAACTTTATTTTTGCCAGAGAGGTACAACTTTGCCTCTTGTAAATGGCTTTTTAGATAAAACACTTACTATTTATTATGACCATTGCTTCCTTTGTTACACAAATGCAGCTTCCAGTGCATTCCATTTTATTTCCATGTTTATGTAAGTTTCTAATATGAGGCTTGCATATTCATTTCTCACGTTCTGGAGTGGCAAGATGCAGCATTACTGTCTCATCGTTCGCTGTACTACAGTAGTGTTCACTTGTTACACTGAATCCCCCGTTTAAGTATTCTGTACTAATTTCACTTTATTGCTTTTTTGTTGTATGGTTATTTTTCTCGCCATTACCTTCTTTGATATATCCTAAAGGCAATATTTCCAATTTTGCATTGTTCCCATTTTTTTTATTTCTGTCACAGGATTGTTTTATGATGGTATGCGGTGGTATTTCTTTTTGTGCTCTTTTCAAGCTTCTAGATGACTGGTAACATTGCTTGGAGGCAGTTACCATCCAATTTATACTCTTGCATTTTTCAGTCTACTTCTTCCATTCGCTCCGATGTCACTTCTGCGTAACTCTAGTCCATCTAATAGCACGCGCACTTTACTATGATAAATTAGACACTTTAGTACACTCCAGGTTTTTCTGTTCATTTTTGTATGTGTACTTGGAATTTTGTTTATGTGCTAGTGAATGTTCACTTTCGAGTTCATTACGAATCCTTTCTGCGACTTTTGTCATTGTTGATGTACTTTTATTTCTATTTGCATTTCTCACACAGTTTGTTCGAACCTTGCATAAGCATTACATTTTAATAAAGTGTTCTTGCTTTGTCACAATGTTCTCATTTCATGCACTCTTGGCATGAAGGGCTTGGTCTGGCCACCTGCCAAGACGTGGCCATTTGTTCTTTGCAGGAGGTCGTTCCCATTGTGGTTGTAAGCATCGTAGCTTACTAAAGGCGGTATTAAGGATTTATTATTCCTAACAGGCTCATTTTCGTGCGACTTGGTAGACGATGCGCCGGCCATGCGGGGAACAGTGCTTGGCACTGCGCCATGGTTCTTACAGTCAACACCGACGCTTCTACTCATCTGGGGCGCGATTGGAGATCGTTGTTCGAAACGCCCGATCAGTTTCACCTCACGCGATTGGCCTAGGCCGTGCCAACGGTTGCGGCTGACGACGTCTGCGCGGCATAGGCCAGTCGCGTGAGGCGAAACTAAACGCGTGTTTTGAACAACGATGTCTGATCGCGCCCGTCACCCGCGAAAATTAGCTTCAGATGATCGTAAACCTTTCAAGACCGCTTCTAGACCAGCTTTTTGATAACGTCCTAAAAACGTTTAGAAATTGGTTACGAATAGTTTTGGCAAAAGGATTACTTGTGTCTTTCCCAATCCTATTTCTAGACCAGCTTTTCGAATACGTCTTGCAGACCTGTTCTAGATCGTCTCAAGAAAGTAATTAAGCCGGACATTAGCAGAGATATCCGACGTTTTCCCGCCGAAGTTCTTTCATTCGTGTCTTCTTTAACCCGTTTTTATCGTCTTGGATAAACGCTACGAAAACGTTACGTATCTCTTTTGTGCTACCTGGGTAGTTA
Organism: Dermacentor variabilis; assembly: GCF_050947875.1. Lineage (NCBI taxonomy): Eukaryota > Metazoa > Arthropoda > Arachnida > Ixodida > Ixodidae > Dermacentor > Dermacentor variabilis. The sequence continues at coordinate 55,491,720 of NC_134569.1, read as the reverse complement.
GGAGGATTCTAAATGACGGCCTTTCACCTGTACCTCCTTATGCAGCACCAATGCTTGGAACATAGGGACCTGCAGAATCGTCTAGATTTCTTGAACTGAGTTCTCACAAAAGCCAATGAGCCACCGGACTTTTGTGCAACATCATGTGCACAGATGAAGCCAATTTTCAGAGAAACGCCCGGGTAAATTTGCATAATGGACACTACTGGAGTGACTGCAATGCACACTGGGTAAAGCGCGATCAACACCAGTACCAGTGGTTGTTCGGCGCCGTCGCTGCCATTGCTTCTGCAAGTGGTATATAGCAATGGCACCGACTCTGTCCTTGTGGTCCTCGCGATTGGCTTCGAATCGGAGAGCACGACGTGTTACATATTCCTGGTTCCTGAAAGTCAGGTTCGTCTCAATAAGGAAATGTTACGCGGTGAAACATACACGAAAGTCTTTCAGTTCTTTTCTTCGGATGTGCCTGTGGCAATTTGAGCCCTTAATGGCACCAAAAGACATGCATTCATTTTTTTTCGAACTGCCCGATTTTACAGACATTTTCGTGGCCCCCAGGGCGTCCAAAAATTGGGTGCTGACTGTACAACTGAGGAAGAGGATGCTTCAAATGGTCCGTGGGGCGAACAGGCAGTGGAAGGAGGACGAGAACAGAAAAAAACCTACGCATTGAGGGATGAACGAGAAAGGAAGCGTGCCGCCGCTTCTTTCAAGGAGCTTGAGCTCAACAAACTAAGTGTTGGCTGACGCCAAGATGCAGGTGTCCCTCATCCAAACCAAAATAAGCTCTTCAAAACAGTGAAACGCAACACTGAGGCATTGTGCGCGGGCTTAGAGTATGTCAGGACAGTTGAGGTTGACACAACAGCTGTTGAGAGACCATCTCACTTGTGACAAGTGCGGGCCTCATACCAATGAGCTTGCTATCAATTGATAAAGAATATCTCATATTCGAAAAAATTTCTCTGTATGCATCTCCTTTTTATTCATATTTGAGAATGTTCGACTCAATTTGCAATAAGTTTTACCATTCTTTTTTCAAAGATATTTTATTTGCTGTGCATTTTACCAATAACTCTTTCCTTCTGATTTCTTTTTGAATAGAATGAATGCTACTCCTTACTATTCAAACTCGATTAAGTTTATTTTTTATTTTTAGCATGCTTACTAGAGAGTGACAGCATCGGGCGACATGGTGTCAGCCTGTCTTGATGTAAAACAAAGTTCTGTATTTCTCAGGGAACTTTACAGAGGCACTCGGGGAAAACCTGGAAAACTCATGGAATTTGGAAATGTCAACTTGGTAGACACCCTGCTAACAGTCTATTCTCGTGTCTGCGGCCACTGGAACCGATCCTGCAGGATGACTAGTAAATTGTGTAGCGTACCCGTGATCTCTTCTGTTCCGCACCTATAACCATAGATGAAAGGCTGCACCTAGCGTGTGGCAACTTACTTGTGGGCTGATGTACCTGTGAACTCAGGGTTAATTTTTGCCTCTGCGACTGTTCAAGCAGGTCCACATAAATACCCCACTAAATTTCTTAGTACATGTGAACTGCAATGCAGTTGCCTGTGATTGCTGAGCTAGCCTGCAGTGAGTCTTAGTAATATGTTTAGTCGCCAAGATAGCTGTGATCTTTTCAGAAGTATTTGTATCTGCTGCCATAGAAGACCAGCCATGCTCTGCCTCTGTAACTTCCATTGAGGCTGTCCGATACCTGTGAAATTTTCGGATGAACTTGTGTTTGAGTGACCACTGAAGCAAACCAACACAAATCCTCTGTTAGCTTGTATAACTTGTATAATACATTTTTCTGTCTATGACTGCTGAAGCGAGTATGCTGCAAGCCTTTAGTTAATTGTGTAGTCACCAAGGTACCTGTGACGGCTTTGGTAATATTTGGCTGCGACCACGGAAAGGTCGCATTCAGCTGCTGTTTACTTGCTTAGAGGCCTTCAAGCCTGTGAACACTTATGGTGAATTTGTGTTTGTGACCACTCAAGCGCAGCAAACATCGTGTAACTTCTGGTACCTGTGAAATCAGTTTGGTTTTGTGCCGAAGCAAGTGTCTTGTAACTGCTTTTGTACCTGTGAACTCTCTAGTAATGTTCGTGTTTGCAACTGCTTAAGCAATCCTTTAGTAATATTATTAATGCCCAGTGTATGTATCAAATCTTTAGTAGCACCTTTACTGTGCGACCACTGAAGTAGGCCCACAGGAAGTTTGGAGTAGCTTCCTTCAGGGCTAAGACACTTGTGAACTTTTCAGCAAATATTTCATTTATGCGCCTGCGACTGTTGAAGTGAGTCAGCCCGCAGTAGCCCTCCTACTAACTTCCTTTGTACCCCCCACCCTTGCAGAGGGCTTTTAAATTTTTGTTACTGGCCGAGGCGCATCTGCAAAATATTAGCTCAACTGAAATGGTCTCGTCACTACACGAAAGTGTCAATGTTTCCTCTGGTGACCTTTACCAGAACTTGTTATGGATGCATATTGCATTTGCTCTATATATGGATGACCATACAGCAGCTGTTTCGGTCTACATGACCACTGAACTAGTCTCAAGTAATTTCGTTAATGCCTAATGTAGTTCTGACATTTTTAGCATAAATCGTTTAGTGTAACTACTGAATATGGCCTAGGGAAATGCTCTGGCAACTTAAAGTGGCTAACATATCTGAACTGTTCAGCAAATTTTGCATTGATGTGCTTGCGACCACAGAAGTGAGCCCACAGCAAGCCTTGTGATATCTTCCATAGTGGCCCCACTGTGAATTCTTAAATTTTCTTGCTACCTAAAGTTCATTTGTCAACAGTTTAATTCATGCGAACTTTTACTAACCATGGTGCGCCATAACTCCTAATAGCCGAGCTTGTATGATGAAATTATTGAGTTTTATTCGTTTGCATTGATGCGCTTTACTGACACTGCTGAGTGCATTTGAGAGTTGAACTCGTGATATTCCTGCAACTGTTTTACTGAAATAAATGCAGTATTTTTAATGAGATTGTCAAATGATTCAGCAGTCTGCAGAACTTAGTAGTTCTGTAGCTTCGTTCCTGTTAGCACAAAAAAGTATAGCTTGCATGTCTATGTTTTAAATTAATGCATTTTTATCAAGTTGTATGTAATGTATTAGCTTACTGTAGCAGGTAATTATGTGCACAATGCTTAGCAGCACTGCAGCCTTCTTTAAGTGCTTTGAGATGCACTGGGCTGTATTCCTGGCCTGTCTCCTGGTACTTCAGCTTGCATGACAAAAAATGTTTGGTCACCTTACTGGACCACTGGGATGGATCTTCAAGAGCCATGCAATTCTTTTTCATCATTGCCCCACAAGCCAACACAAAACCAGACCAAACTTACTTAGTTAACGGTACGTAAAATGCAGCAGGCCTGCTGCCCTGCTAGGGCACATTATGAGGAACGTCCCTATTGTGTTAATTTATAATCAATAAGGACATCCTGTGGATATCCTAAATTCACAACCAAACGTCCCACGAACATCCTTTGGACGATTGGTAACACAATGTCCCAGAAGCGTCCTGCATCCTGACAAAAATGCCCTTGAGACGTACTCAGAATTACGCAATAAAAATCCATATTTAGACATCTCTTGGACGTCCAAATATCCAATTATGACATTCGTGGGACATTTCTATGAACGGCAATTTGCGTGCATGGGACGATTCCATGGACATCCAATGATTCACAGGCTTCTTAGATATGTCCTAGAAATGTTCAAATGTCACGTTTTGGATCTCTGCTGGATATCTGTAGCATGTTGATGGTCCAATGGGTGACTGCTTCCTCCACAGGTGCAAGCTGTCAAGATGTGGCTCGACAAGGGTGCAGACCCGAACAAGCTCGTGCTAGGCATGCCCCTTTATGGCCGCACCTTCACGCTGGCCAACCCAAAGAACAACGGCTTCCTGGCTCCCACAGTGGGTCCCGGACCCGCTGGGCCCGCAACTGGAGAAGCGGGTTACCTTGGCTACAATGAGGTTAGTATAGGCGGGTGCTTGCCACCAGTCACTCAGACTCTGCTGCTATAAAATTTCCTATTTCTGTTTCGGTCGGTGGGTGGTACAATGAGCTCTTCAAGGGCCATTAAAACGAAACATTAAATCATGCTTGACTGGTTTAGTGTCTTAATGATACATTTGTGCGCTTGTATGAGCATGTGCTGTGCAGATGTACCCAATATATAAATTAATTATATCGTGCACAGTACACTTTCGTGTTATCTTCGACAATACGAGTTCATAAAAATAATCAGCTGCGGTACTACACCCGCAAGATTAGGGCCTCCTTTCACGAACGCGTTCCTTCTGCCCGGTGATGAAAGCAGAGTTGCGAATTTGTTTTCCATGTGCTGCTATGATGGAAGAGCGATCACTTGCTCCGATAGCACTCGTCCACTACAGCAAAGCTTACATTACATTCAGTTCCAGCTTATTTCAAAATATTAACCAAATAAATGAGCGCCTTCAGCGCCAACAGATGCGTTCAGCGTGCAAGTTCCAAAATGCAGCTTCACCATATTGATCCCTCTTAGCACAGGAAATACATTTGCCTTACATCGGACGATGTTAGCCCAACACAGCCTGGTTACAGTAATACTTAAAGCTTGACAGGAGACGGCGGAACAATGATGTACCTGTCCTAACAGCGAAGCACCGAGGCTAGTACATGGCCAAAACGCTTCGCCACACACTCTAGACGATGCATTAGAAGTTTTCACGACCAACAAGAATACCAAAGGACTCTAACGGCTGATGTGAAGTGCAAGTTGTAAACCTCGTGCGTGCCAATCCACTTCATTTTCGCACTGTGAAGTATTTATGGGCCACAGAATTTTTAACCTGCTCACGATTTTTCAGATTTGCATGCAGCTTCTGGCGTCCAAGGACTGGAAAATAATGCGAGACGCTGGTGTGGTCGCCCCAGTAGCTGTGAATGGAAACCTGTGGATCGGCTTTGACGATGCACAAAGCCTCACAGCAAAAGTAAGAAAAGTGATAACTGTCTGGCTCACGGGTACACAGTGCCAACTGCGAAAACATGTTCTCTGGTCATATCATACGAACTGTGAGCAAAGACATTTGCAGCTGGTGGCTATATAGAGTACAGTTCTGCTGGTTCTAATTGATTTCTTTCTCTCAGTCTCCCCTTGTCGATCACTTAAAAAAAGAAAATAAGCCTTTACGGAAGAGGTGGTTATTTGTCAGCCCCCAACTCGAGCAGAATTCCGCAGATGCGTGGGAGCTCATCTGAAGTTGACGTGAAACTTTTTTTTTTTGCAAGCCAGAATGTGCGTGGGCTGGAATTGTCATAACAATAACAATAAATAAATAAATAAATAAATAAATAAATAAATAGCCATTCCGGACATGCTCCCCACCCCACCCCCCAGCCCAAGGACAAAGCTGCAAAATATTCGCCTCTTTGGAGCTCATCTCGTCTACCGACGATAACCATCAATCGTGTGTACATTTCCATTATTTAAACGTTCGCTATTTTCATAGATGTCAGGAATGCTGTGTCACACCAACACACGCAGGCCATTTGTGACCTGAAAATTATACCAGAGTCGCAGAGCTTAAAAAAAGAAAATGCACGAAAAATTACTATTGTTAGGGGATAAGCCCGAAAGGGTCGTTTTTTTTTTTCTTACAGTGAGCGATATCTCCCAACGGGCGGCAGGTGTCTTCATAGCAACGAAGGCATAGTAGCTACGTGCTAAGAAAAAGGTGATGACCTTGGTGAGCTTTGAGGCAGGTGTCAAATGGATGCGGGGATGGTGGGTCAAAATATGGCATATCTTCGTAGAACCTGGCCGACTCGTCGCCAATCAAACCTAGGTCCATAATGTCGTCTAGACGAACCTGCTGACCCATCACTGTAAAGAATGTGTGTAGCATTGCTCTTGCGGGAAGTCACTACACTGCACAAAGACGCAGGCAATTCAACATGCTCTAATCAATCGGAATTTCTTCCCTAAGCCATATCTTGGCATAGGGCGAATGCCAAGGTATATTCAGTAACATGAACAATCAAATACTATAAGCATCCCCGAAGGTACACACATCATATGCATGCCCATGTATGTTTTCCTTATGAAGTTAACCACCAAGAAGGCCTTGTATTAAATTAAAAATCGGAGCTCCACTTGTAAACTGGCATGACATAGCTTCAAGTGTCTAACAATCCCATTCTGTTTTAAAGTATCAATGACACCAGATTTGTTTTATGCATTTTCTACACAATAGCCAGTGCAAATCTATTGCTTTCTCACACAACAGGTGAAGTTTGCTCACTCCATGGGTCTTGCAAATTCCACAGCCTTCTCTATTGAAATAGATGGCTTCACACAAGTGTATGAAGCCACTCTTTAAAAAGCAGTCACAGATGCTTTCGCAAATCGCTAGCAGTTGATGCAGCACCTTGATTACACAGACAGGACTCGAACTTGGCCTCTATACATTAGAAATGACAAGAGAGATTGTAATCAATTAACAACAGCAGTTAATTCCAGATCTGTTGCTCTCCTGCACAACAGGTCCTATTTGCACGCTCCCTGGGTCTTGCTGGCGCCATGGTCTGGTCCATTGAAACGGATGACTTCTCAGGAACATGTGGAGGTGTGAAAAATCCCCTGCAGAGAGCTATAAAAGATGCACTTGAAGCTAATGCCACCATACCACTCCCAACCATGGCAACGAATTTGCCATCAACAACACCAGCGGAGCCGAAACCAGAAACAACGTCGACTACAGGGATTAACTCACCATCAACGCTGCCAGCGACATTGAAACCAGAAAATGAGACTAGTGTCAGTCTACTTACGACGACAGGTTTTCCTACGATGACAACATCTGCACCAGAGCTAAAGTGTTCTAATGACGGTTTCTATGCATATCCGAATGACCCACACAGATTCTACAGGTGCGTGTCGCAACCTGATGGCACCTACATCATATATGTCTTTGACTGTCCAGCGAACACAGTCTTCAATCCCTCTGTCAGCGTATGCACATTCTAGGCATGAAATATTTGTGCTCTGAATGAACCAGACTGTGGTACATGCTGTCTGTAGCAGGCAACTTCAACTAAAAGTCACATGCTAAAAAACGATGTGCCCCTCTACACCACCTTCATTCCCTCAATATGAGTCACTGTCACAGTTTGAGACATGACACAATCTCCAAGTGGCTTAATCAAGCTTATCAGAAAATCCTTAAGGCATCTTAATCAAGTTTATCAGAAAATCCTTAAGGCATTTGTGTTTCTCTGGTCAGAGATGCACAGAATTGGCCATCTAGTGAATTTTTTCATCTATAAGTGAGTAAGCTCGCATCAACATGTAAACTAGGTAAAGCCACGTGTAATGTGAATGTAGAAAAAGCCAAGTCACCTACACAGCCGTCTATTGATATACAAGTTGGCCTGAGAACCGAAATAATGTTTGTGAATATTGCAAATAAAAGAGACATTGGCTGCATGTGTTGGATTATTGCCAAGACTGATATGTAACATACTTATGCAGAGCTACAATCAGCGCATGTGTAAATTACAGCTTGGATGAACAGCAGAATGGCAAGGCTGTGAGATATGTTCCACATAGCAAGAGAGGTGAAAATGTCTGGCGTTCATAAGGCTGAAAATTTACCATGGTAATTCCACAACCTATGTATGACAATGTTTATCTTCACATCCTAACCTGTCATCAATAATCAGAAATTGCAGTTAAAGGGGCCCTGAACCACCCCTCGAGCTTGGTGAGGTAACATAGTCTATGGGTAACATACGCTGCTGCGAACATCTCGGCCAAGTTTTGCTATCACACGTGGTTCATGGAGCTCACAAGCGGACCACAAAGTCACCTTTCTCTCAAACGGTCTCTTTTCACTTTCACTTTTCACTTCACTTTTCACTTTCACTTTTCACTCAAACGGCCCTGTTCTCACTTTCTTCTAGGCGCACTACTTTATCTTCAGATGCACTATTTCGTCATTCCCTTAGACAGCTGCTATTGGCCGATAGCGGTAGATACCATGGCCACTGCGGGGTGCCACCACGAGTCCACTGGCTAAGCGCAATGCGGCTCGCTGAGGACAACCGCATTTGCCTTGTGTTTAGTGCGTCATAGGCACCAAAGGTGGAAGTCGTGGTGTCTACGTTAACATCTAAAATGAAATATGAACTGTGTGCCACGGTGACATTTAGAATGTGGAATGTTGTGGGCATGGCCGACTGTGCCATAGTCTTCGCAGTGCAAGGCACTAAAGAAGGAACGGGAGCACAGCGGAGGCCCTGTTTGATTGACAATTACTCCGCTTCTGCTGAATGCATTAAAGTACTTTTTGTGGCAAAGTATTTCTGAAATAGCCTATTTTCACTTCAAATGCCTTTATCCACTTCAATAAAAAGTGGTTCAGGGCCCTTTTAATGACATGGGACTAACCAGGACACTGAGAACAAATGAAATTTAGTTCATAAAAGCTGCATACTGATATATAGTTGAACCTCAACACAATTAACATGCATATAACGAATTATTATATATAACGAATTTAGAATGCTTCCTGTTGATAATGGCATGCAATACACTACACACTTATAACCAATATTGGATATACAGCGGAATCTCGATAAATGGAAATCGCTTAAACGAAACTGCCTCTTAAACGGAACACCATCCTCGCGATTGGTTGGTTTTGTATTCATGCAATTGTATTCAGTTTTGTCTATCAGCAAATGGAACTCCTGATAAACGGAACCAATTTCTCTGGTCCCTTGAGGTTCTGTTCAAAGAGAATCCACTGTAATGAATGTACTTTCATGTTGGACGTGATGCCATTATAACGAGGTTCTACTGTACTAATCTCAAAATGTAATTGACACGGCACGCCGCAACAGACACAATAACAAAAACACATGATGAGAAAGTCACAGGCCAGCTTCAATTCCTAGGATTTTGTCATAGGCCTTGGAAAAAGCAGGGAGACAACATTTTCCATAACCCTTTTACTAAACTTCATAAAAAAACATATCAGTATATATATATATATATAATATTTGTGTATATATAATATATGCATGTATACATGCTATGTAGTGTACAGTGTGTTATCATACAAGTGTAGCTGCAATTTTTAAACAGTCACAGGTGTGCTGGGATGATGTACCATGTGCATGTTGGCGTACACATGAGCGGAGTGATTTTAACAGTGGTTGGATGAAGACAAGTGTGCCAGTTCAACAACAACAATGGCACACATGCATTTTAAATTCACGTTAAACAAAGAAGAGCGCATGTAAAAGCACATTGCACACAATGAGTTGCTGCTACTCTCTATGGCTGCTGCCCAACACCAACGGCTGAAAAAATGTTGAAGTGCAGCCCCATAACATGAAACGAGAATGTATCATGTAAACACGACATGTTTCAAGCAAAACATCAAGATTGGGGCCAAATTAGGTAACAATTATTTTCCTTCTATTCTGCTCATTCCTCATGTCAAGGGGTTGATACAAGCAATAACAGTGGCATGCAAGCCAGTGATGAAGGTCAGAACAAACGAAAAAAGAAAACCATCATTACAAAACAGGGCCCCGGCTTAATCTTTGCTGCGATTTTATGAGTGAACATGATATGAATGCATGTGCCTAAGAATAGAGAAAAACCTAGCTAACTGCTCACAGAATTAGTAAACAAAACTGAAAACAACATCTCGATTAGTAAACAACTAGCTGACAAAAGCACGCCGATAAATGAAGCAATTATACACTCGTCAATCACAACTACAGAGTTTCTGCATGCACTTTTAAAGGCCCGACTCTTTAATAGCTGGGGCATTGCTTCAGTTCTTTGTGGCACATTTTGATGAGTTTTTTTTCCTATCGCTTAAAAATTGTTGTATATGTCTATACAATGCCATGCACAAAAAAAAAAATAATAAAAAGAAATAACAACTGCGAGTCAACTATATTATCAAACCACACATTAGTGTATAAATAAGACAATGCATTGCTTTTGTAAATTATTTGATATAGGCTATTTAACATCGCTCAAGAAGGCGTAGCACTCTTGTAAGTGGAGTACATCAGCTAAAGGAAACAAATGCAACAGTTCTTCACAAAGTCAACAACAATCTGCTGCGCTAGCTTGATCGTACCTCTCCAGCATCAAACCATGGCAGAGCTGGAGAATGAAGTGACACCCCTTTTGCAGGACTGAGCCCATGGCTCAAACACAGCATGCCGCCAATCTACAGTCAACTTGAACATTCACAGCTTCAAGTAAAGGAGAATGACTTCAGCTCCAAGTCTCTGAAGTACTTGCGGCAAAGCATGGCACGCACAGATGGGTACTTGTCGCACTTGAACAATGCAGAGCGTTTGGCTGCCAGTTCTTCATATATTTTGACATAGTCACGGTAGAACAAATCTGTGAAAGAGAAAAACAATTACAGAAATACAACATTGTTGTTTGCGTCCATTGCTGGTGCGTCCAGAATTAATAAAGCTACAAGGGCAAGATGACAGGCTCCAGAAAGCTTCTCAAAGTGCTGGCAAATAAAAATCAGGAAACCCACAATTAAGGGCTCTAAGAACAGCTAAGGAAAGACCTGTCAGAATTCAGGCTGCTATAGAACATACAGTTAAGCATGCAAATTTTTGCACCTGCATGGCACACGGTGGAAGAAATGGTACTGGAAGGAAAGCTGGCTTCCCATTCATACAGAAAACATTAACCCTTTGAGGGTCGATTTTTTTGCCATATGCAACCGCCCAGGGTCGATTTTTTTTGTTGCAGATTTCAATTCTTCTTAGGGACTTATTTCGAAAAAAATTTACCACAATTTTTCTAGGGTGACAGTAAAGTGAGAAAAAAATATTTTGCGTTGGTATATATGTACTCTTCATTCATGAATAACAACAATAAAAAAGGAAATAAACTTATAAGAATTAAAAATTTGATGCATTTTTATATACATAGGTCAAAGCCTTGACAATGCGCACACGAGAATATTTTGCAAGACTCAAATGTTCCTGCTATTAGTACACTAATATCTAATATGTACATCCATAGCGTAATCGAACTGCATAGGCGCACACACTCAAGAAAACTGTCATTGTGCGCCCGTCAAAAAACCACAACGTGCGACAAACTTCCGCTAATCTTCACCTTATCACCAACCAGAGGCAATTAGTTTTCGTGAGTGTCAAAAAAACAAGCAATGGAAACGCATGCACGACGGCATCCTTCCTATGCGCACCCCTGCGAGCACTAAACGAGCAAGAAAGAGGCGGTAGCCCTTTGTGCAATTAGTAACGAGATAGCCATCAGTTTTGCAGGCGCAAGAAGCCGAAACCGCCCACGGAACAAAACCGGAACCGCCGCCGCCAATGCGCGAGCAGTAGTATATAGACGCGCGGGAGCAAACTAGCTCTAAAACAAACCATGCAACGAAAACTGAGAGAGGGAGGCGCGCAAAAAAAATTCCCTGTATTCCCACATAGTGGCAGCACATGACAGAAAAGAAAAGGTTAGGAAATTGGTGCGCTTTTTAAACGTACAGACGGTGCCCGCAAATATACGGCATCAACCATTTTTGGACTTGTTCGCGGCACCGTATATTTACGTCATTAACTCTCAAAGGGTTAAAGGATAGGCATGATAAATAGTATTAAAGATTAATTTTCATGATACTTCGAATAACAGAACACTACCCCATGTTTGCGAAATGTTCTGCTCTGCAACAGCCCTCCTTTGCTCATATTATGTCCCCACTTGGATGTTCCATGAAATAATTTTCAAGTGTGTGCTGCAGCAGCCATTATATTACCATTCTCTTGAAAACAGTGGCAAGAGAAAGTGCTTCTAACCTGAACTCTCTAAACTGCAGAAGCTGCGGAAGCTTTTGTTCGAGAGAAACATGGTCATATAGAGGAAGCAATGCCAACTGAGGCATCATTTGACAATTACAATAATTCTCACTCTTAGATTAAAGGGTGTCACCAGGCCACATAGCATCTTGGTTATAAACTGGAAGTTGTTACATGCCCTCTAAGGAGTGTTTTACTACAGTAATGTTTCAAATTAATTCATTAATAGCGAAGATAGAAATACTGAAGTGCCGCGAACCCACGATTTCCGGAAGCAAGCGCCACCACCAACCTAACACTCTTTCCGCTTGCCCTGTCTAGCCTCCGGAAACGAAATTGCTTCCCTGCGTTCTCCCATACTGGAGCCAGTGGATTGCGTGACGAATAACATCACGAGCCTTGCCTTCTTTTCTCTCTCTCTCTCTCTCTCTCTCTAGCATTTTTGCTGAGCGGTACACTTTCGATGATGGTCTCGCATGCAAGCTGTTGGGTGTGTCTCGTTACGCACAGCGGACAATTTTGTTCGCTCTGCACGAGAACACCTGATTAGGAGTATAAGTCAGAGCCACAATCCCAAGCACTGAGGCAGGTATGAGAGGATGAAAGAGCACGATCGCGGCACTGGAACACAGTAGAAAATGACATAATTTCGTTGTCTGTTCGCTGACTTCACGACGTGGGAGCAAGCAGACAAAACGCATGTAAATCTCTCTGGCTATGGTATGAAGAAAACAAAAACACGCAGGCATTCAGTTTGCATGTTTTCTTTATTATTTCTCTAAACTTTAATTCATTTATTGAAGCAACAGATTAAACAAATAACTGATGTTGCCTTGAAAACCTATGGGCACTTTGCTGAGCAAAACTGCGACAGGCAAAAGCCTATTTATGACTGCCTCTGTTGCTGTTGTCTGAACTGTGCTGCAAATGGACACCGCCGTGGCTGTGAGCATGGGATGCAAGCGCAGTGCGCGCGCTTTTCGGAAACATCCGACTGACTCAGCAATTTTTTTCTTTTTTAATTATTTCATTTATCATGATGATCACCCAATGTTCACCTAGGGTTATCCATCAAGTGCTGTGACAGCTGTCACCGGCTTTGATTGATCACCGCTTTCCCACCATGGAAAGAAACTCATGAGCCACTAAAGGCTTACGTCTTAATAACTCTCAAAGTGGCGTGTCACTGTGAGTATTGTTACAGCACGTATGCAAACACACTTGCACAACTGACATCAACTCTCCTGCTGGGAGCATGGTGCCACCGCAAGGAGAAGGGCAAACAGCCAGTGGTTTGCAATTTAAGCTCTTTACGCGACACGTAGGGATGTAGTACTTAGCAGACGAGATCGTTAGTACGCATTGTATGCATTGCGCTTGTCAGCTCATAATGGCCAGGCCTGGTGAGCGGCCCTTTAAAGAGAACACCAGTAAACAGCATGTTTGCAACATATAGAGTGCCAGTATACGTAAAATTTTTAACTGTTTTACCAAACAAAAATGAGAAAGGAAAGAAAATTAAAGGTAGAGATGACTTGACAACTGCTCACAAATAAAATTTTTTTATCAGTCAGAGCTAATAAAACCACAAAGTTGACATCACTAGTAGCAATGTGCTAAAAACATACTCATGTACATAGAGACGACATTCTATTATAAGGCAAAACTAAATCCTAAAGAGTAAAGACAAAGTACAGCACCTATTAGGATTTCCTAATAGGCAATGGAAACCAATTTGATTAAATCATGGATGGCAAATTTCAGGGCCACAACATGTTTAACGGCTATTTTATGCAGCAACATGACACAAGCCTTTCAATTTACACACGTAAAAAGTGCTCCACATTATTATTTCTTCTGTTCATGTTGCATTCTAGCTTTTAAAAACAGATCTCTGATGCTTCGAGGCATGTCCACCGAGTCAATTGCCTGGCCCATAGTAAAAGACAGAAGGTGAAGTACAAAGGCCACCCTGGGCACCAATTTAAAGATTTCTTGAAATGAAACACTTTCCATGACAAAAGCTTGTGTTATTTCAAGCATGTCACCAATTTTCTTGAAATGGTGGGGTAAACGATACCTTTAAAAAAAAAAGTGAATGCTTTACAGGCACCCTGTGCACAGATAATTACAATCTAAATGGTATACCAACCATTTCATTGCAACATACAAATTAAATATCTACCATTATTGATACTGTCTTTACAGGTGATTAAATGACTAGACAGGTCTCAGTCATGCAAGAAATGGCTCCCCAGTTTCAATTCCATGGGCAAAAATAGGAATCATTGATGGCCAAAATGGCAAGGGTTACTCACTCTGGTTGAGAGCGTCCTTGCCAAGGGCGACCAAGGAGAGGAAAAGAACATCACGGTAGAGGCTGGGTCGGCGCTGCTGGTTGCGTGTCTTATGCCTCTCCCTCACCAGCAGTTCCACTGCCTCACGCACGTTGCTTTGCTGCACACAACTCAGCACCCGCTCCCGCAGGCTGTGAGTAAGAAAGAGGATGAGAAGAAAGCAGTGCAAGAAAAAGCATGAAACCACAAACACACCAAGAATAGCTAACAGGAAGAAGCGCTGCACCATTAGACTACATTTATCATACAATGGTTTCTTCCTTTTTGTCTTTTTCCTTTCCTAGCTTCGCACTTTCCTAACTTTGCAGTTGTTCCCATTCGTCTTTAGAGTACTAAATGTTCACAGTTGTTCTTCCATGGCTCTAAAGCACCAGCATGTCCAAACAGAAGTTGAATAGATTAACAGTTCTTGACGTGAGCAATGGCAGACACTGCAATTAAGGGTTCCTTTTTTTTTATAATCAACGTGGCTTCTTTTCTCTTTTTCTTTCTTTTTGCTGTTGTTTAAAGGGACACTAAAGGTTACTATTAAGTCAACGTGGACTGTTGAAATACCATCCCAGAAACCTCGAAACGCTTGTTTCGTGCCAAGGAGAGACTTATTTTAAGAGAAAATGCATTCTGAAGCGTCCGCGTACCTCTAGCACAGTTCAAATCGCCCGCCCTCCGATCGAGGAGAACTGACATCATGGTCTCATAGTGACGTTGCGCCATCGGTGAGTAGAACGGCGTCCGCAGACGGCGCTACGGCTTTTCTGCGCAAAACGCGAACGCGCGGCCAGAAACAGAGCCAAGACAGAGCCGACAGCAGAGCGAAAGCGGGAGTATGGTGGCTAGCGGAAGGAGAAACGAATTACGTCCCACGTTACGTCCCACGGCACACGGAGAGTCCGTTTTCGTTAAACTATAGGCTGCAGCGAGCTCGCAGCGTGGTCGGCGTGGTCTATGAGAAGCGACGAGCCTTTTCGCACTCGCAACAGGGCATAAAAATGTGCGAATCGACGCAAAACTCGGCCTAGAAACGTGCTTCGCCACAGCCAGGGCTCAATACGACCCAAGCTGGCACGACCCAGATGTCGTTTCCCGCACCGCCACCAGGCGCCGCTACTATACCTCACACTCCAGCGCAAGACGCCCATAAGCTGGTACTTCATTCTATGACGCTAACTTCGACGCTCGTCGCAATGGACCCTGACACCGACAGATTGGCTCGTGATGGTGGGCTCAACTTCAGCGATTTGAGCACCGACGAGCGCGACCTGCTTCTGAGGGCTCGCACTGTCGGCGTCGTTGCGTACTACGACGGCGGCCTCGACACCGGCTCTCCGGAGCGGGAAAGCAACGAGGGCTTCCCACGACATCACATGGACGTGGCATTCTCGCTGCTTGTTCCAAATGAAAGTTTCGCGAGCAGAACCCTCACAGCACGACGCGATAACGAAACTACTGAAACTCCAAAGCGTGCGCGGCGCAGAGTCGAGCGAAAACGAAACCTTTCGAACACCCATATTACTGAAGGGTAACGTCAAAATGTTATTTTTTCCTAGAATCGAATAGACGTAGACAAGTAGCATTTTTTCCGGCTTATAATCGAATGAAATGATATTTTTAATACGAGTAGTTGAGTATTAGTAACACAAATTATGAGGAGACCTTTCGTCATCGGGCTAGTACCGGAATGTCGCTGGGGGGTCTCAAATCGTGTCATGCATTTACCTCAATTTCTCGGTTACTAAAGCTCTGTTCGCGATTATATTGAGGCCTTAGACGTTCTAGAACATTGCTCTACCACTTTAACTTGAGTTTCTGGTAACCTTTAGTGTCCCTTTAAGCTGAAGTATAATATTCTAGGCACCATAGCTGAAGGTGTACACCCGAAGGAAGGGGAGACTCTAGCGGACATTTCCCGGACAGGCCGCAGCGTGATTCTACTACTTGCTCATGTGCAAGTTCCCTTTGCCTTAACGACCTTCCATGTTCTCGGTGGGAGCAAAGCAGACTGGAACCTTTGGAAACAAGCAAGGAACAGTGCACTTTATGCAATCCCATGCATCGCACTCAACTTCAATGACCCCGCCGCTTACGGCATGCAGCATGTAACATGTGACTTGATTATGTCACCATCCTGAAACTGTACATCAGATACCTTGCATGATTTCCTCCAAACCTTTCTCTGCGCAGGAAATGGCTCTTTGCCAATTCTAAAGTAACAACGCAGATCTGAAGGCGGGGGGAATGATGTGCCGTTTGTAGGAGCTTTCCTGTACCTGCTGATGGAAACAGACATGAAACACGTCTGCATGTTGGTGTGAAGTTCCATAAGGCGACGTAAAATATGGCACCAGGAGTAAGGTTTATCCCAGGAGACAAAAAAAAAAAAAAAAAAGTGGGCCAGCAAACCAAAGTGTGCGCACATCAACAATCGGTGACCCACACGCCGCAGATACTTGATGTCTCCATGAGCGCAGAATTTGGACCAGATGCAAAAGGCCTTGACCGCCAGCCATGTGTACGAGGACAGTGACAAGGCACACACAGTGAGAAAATAAAATCGGCTACCAGCACAAGAAGCAGCGCAAACACCCGCTACCAGCATGCACTTGTCAGCAGAGCAGCGCTGCTCACTTGGCATAAA
The DNA here is from genome assembly GCF_050947875.1 of Dermacentor variabilis. Taxonomy (NCBI): domain Eukaryota; kingdom Metazoa; phylum Arthropoda; class Arachnida; order Ixodida; family Ixodidae; genus Dermacentor; species Dermacentor variabilis. The sequence goes on along the minus strand of NC_134569.1, from coordinate 55,474,824 downwards.
GCTCGACCGCAGCGCCCTCACAGCCCCTAGGAACAAGTTGAACCCTGCTCATGAGGAGGAGTTGCAAAACTGACAAAATATCTACAGTGAAACCTCGTTAAACCATAGCTGGCCGGAGCTCGGAAAAACTATATACTAAACGGTAGTACTGCTTAAACGAAATAGCGTGAGATCACCCACTTATCTGTCAAGAATGGAACTTAGAGAGAGTACGATGAAAGGGCAAAAAACATGCAGTATTTATTCATTTCGCATGACAAAAGTCTGTTATTTTCATTTGATGCCGCGGCAGCCTAGCAGCAACGACATGACCTCAAACTCCTTTAAGCTGCAAGCCAGCTTTTCCACCAGCCGCCTCTTCTCAGCAAACACCTGCATGAGGCTGACGTAATGTGCGGCTTCTGTCATTGTCAGGCCTGAATCGCCCATGCTGTTGCTTTCCACGTCGTCCTTATCATTGTCGTTAGGCAACACTTTAGCAATAACAGAGGCAACGATGACGAAAAGTAGAACTTTGAAAAGTTGAACTTCGTAGCTGGTATCTTTTCACGGTCCCAGCAGCACTGCCCAGCATCTTCTCCTCCGCATTCTAAATGCCACACACCATGACCTACTTCGTGCCGCATTCGATAGCATAAACGATGTCCAATTTCTCTTTCATGCTGAGCCCCCGGTTTTAGTCCGAGCTTCGGCATTACGCGAGTCCTAGCTTGCATGATGCCATAATACAGGCCACCACTAGCCAGCCACAATGACCTCTGGCTCGGCGCTGAAATGATGTTGATGTTAATGTGGCTTCACCCTTCCAAGCGCCCTCTGTGTTTGCACTTGGCCATTCTGATCTCTGAGGCTCATTCTTCTGCCTGGCTGACCTACCGTCATGATTGCGGTACAAAAAGTGCAAACACTACGTGTTAACCAATACGTATGGAATAAGCTGGTATGGTTTATGCGGATACAAAGCGCATTATGTTCAATGGCAGCTAAGTCGGGGATTTGACTTTACTACTTTTAAAACGAAACTACCGTTTAATAGGGTACAGTTTAACGAGGTTTTACTGTATAAACGTTGGCTCACACATCATGAACTTCTCATTTCAGAAAGCAAGAAGAAAGCATAGGAGTATTCATGACGAATGTATTAAATTCTAAAAATAAGGACAAGATAGACGACTGGAAAACTCAAACTCCCAATGTCTACTTTGTCCTTGTCCATTTTTATGCCTTGTAGATTCGTCATGAATGGAAATGGTCTCACCCAACTTGCTGTACTAGAAGTGAACAGATAGTCTAGTGTGGCTTCACATGCAATTAAAAAGGAATGCTGAAAAAAAAAAAAGAAAAGAAAAAGCTTGCTTATTACCACACTCACTTTTTTGTAGGTTTGTTGTCTTCTGTGACCAGTGATTGCACCAAAGAGGACATGTCTGTGGGAGAACAAAAAGCAGGAAGTTTATGCAAATAAACCATCCTGGGAAAGGACATCTTTCTCAGCGAGCATTTTCAGGGCTGCGACTTTATAGCGATGCCTTCCGATCGATTCTGTGTCACTCTTATCACCCACCGTTCACGGCTGGCTGATCCCATTGATAATGTGGGCAGGGTGCCACTATGACTGCTAAGTGCGAGAAGGAATAGCATCAGAAAAGGCATCACTACAAAATCCCAACCCTGGCTAAAGGTAGTCAAAAGGAAGAGACTGATTACACTGGAAGTTAAGAACAAAAGCACCAATAAAGAAAAGAATGTGATAAAGGCCTACTGCCTATTTGTACAGTTTTACCACTTTCATAATTCAAGGGAAGTCAACTTTACTACACAACTTTGCGGTAGGCTAGAATGCTTTATATTAAAGATTTACATCTGGTTATTGTACTTTCATTATTTGTATGTCAAAGGCATAGGGTATGTTATTCATGCAGAGAAAGGGTGAGCAAAATGGTACAAGCAGCCCTTGACCACAGAATAGATGTGCAGCAGTTTCACTCAACTGTTTTTGCCAAGCTGTGAGTACATGTATGGCACCATGTTGTTATGCAGCCTGGGGTTGTCCCAGCAGCAGCTGATCACCACCATCTTCCCTTCAACGGACTGCCATTGCTCAGGGACCTGGAAAAAAAGAAGTGAATAATAGATTCGCAGATTAATTGGCATGCATTTTAATACAGCTAAGTTCGCTGCAACAAAAGTTAAATGTGCACACAGCATAGCACCTGACACAGTTTCTGTGATGCATGAGGAGAAACTTCACATAATGCAGTCGACTCTCGTTACAACGGACCCTGATAATCCGCCGAAAAACGTCCGTTTTATCCAAAGTCCGAAATATCCGAAACGCCTCACTTCCGAAACTTTCGTCGTGATAACAACTTTATTATAAAGAGTGAGTGACGAACATCCAAAGTAAAAAAAGGAAAGGAAAGAAAAAAAGTCACAGTTTCATTCGAAAGACGAAGCATCGATTACGATAGCAAATTAAGCAAGATAAGCGCGGCAGCGAGCAAATTGACCTTCGTGCTGTCTCTCACTTCAACGCAAACTAAACGTTGAAAGCACACCGCATATGAAGCTACAGTCACTGGGTGCACTTTGTCCACACCTCAGGTCACCTTTAAGATACAGTGCCCAGGCAGGCGCGCACTTTGGTGACATTACAGATCACTTTCAAGATACGGCACCCACGTGGGTGAGCACTTTGTCCACATCGCAGATCGCTTTCATGATGGCGGCCGTGCCGTAAACAGCTGCCACCGGAGTAGAACTCCTCTCTCTCTCGCCTTCCCACTCTGTGCCTCGCGTGTGAAAGAAGACGCGAAAAAAGACGACGCGTTTCCACCCCGCCTTTCGCCCTCGCGTGTGCGATATTGAGCCACGATTGTCAGCTGACCCTCGCAAGTCAGTTGTCAGCCCATGTCGACACGGCGAAAGCCCATTTTATATGCCTGATTCTGAAAAAAATTTACACTAATTTTGTCTGCTGTAGCCGATAGTCAGTTGCAGCGCAGTCCGTTAAAAGCGAACTTTATTGCATTAATAATATAGGTAGAACAAACTAAGGTTGAAATATGGTCCATTATATTCGTAACCTGCTGCACGACGGTCCGTTGCAGCGAGCATAGACTGTAGTGATGGTGAAGTTAGGAAACAACAACAGCGATACTTGGGACATGTAAAGGGTAGCCATGTGTCAGGTTAGACAAACAGCTTACAGACACTCAAATACTTGCGAGAGCATTTGAAATGAAGGCCTGCAATTGGATGCCACTAGTTGAAGGCCACCACATGAATGCAGTGGATTCTTTCAGACTGCGCCGCCTCAGATCTCAGCAATTTATCCCAGTTACATTAGACTGCAAAATATTTATTTGCAATGCAGGTAGTATTTGACTTCAAAGTTCACTTATGTAGCGGCCCAATGTCATACAGCAGGCTTCTCAGATATGACTCCAGAAAAAATGCACAGGGGACCGCTGTTTCTGCAGCTCCTATATCAGTACAATTACGAGGTGGCACATAATCAAAAGGATTTTCTCTTGATTTGGCCTTTCAGATAGTGAGTGCACATACTCTACTTGCCACCAATGAAGGGCACCAAAACTTTCACAAGGATGTAGAGGCTTTTTCAGTTTACCTGGCGATCCCTGAGGAGAGAAACAGCCTGCAGGCACAGTTCTGGAAGATGGCTTGGTAAACTAAGTCGCTTGAAGTACCAAATCTGCACAAACCAGATGATGTCAATAAATAAATAAATAAATAAATAAATAAATAAATAAATAAATAAATAAGTTTCACTTCATTTCAGGTTTTGCCTGAGGAGACAGGCTAAAGGCTGCAGACACCTGACGGGGGCCTCTGGCTTCCTCAGTTTGCAACAAGTGCAATACAAAAAACGACAAAAATAATATTCGGAGTCTCACATTTTGCAATATGAGAAGTGATTTTAACAAAGTTCCTTCACAAGTCTTAAAAGGACGACTCACTTGTTATTAAATTTTAGAAGTAATGCAATATCATTTCTTCACATGGAAAGAGTAATGTAAACGATAATTTCTAAATCGACGTGCAAGAAACACAACATATAACACACTCACTATTGCAGAACAACATATCAGGATAGTCTGTAACAATAACAACCTATGCAAAAACAAATTAAAGCAACAAAAGCAAAATAAAGACAACATATGCATAATAACAGTAGTAATTCGTACAATTTCCTAAAAAAGGCTCAAAATAATACATGCTTGGCCCAGTCGAATGTCCATACTAGTTATCAAGTACAACCTGAACACATGTGGTGAAAAAAAAAATTGTACCAAATTTATCAGAAAATTTTTTTTCGCTCAGTTTGTAGAGCTTTTATTTTCTGAATAAAATAGTACTATTATTTCAATTGAATGGGTTTTCTTTATTTCACAAATTGCCTAAGAAGATAGGTTCAAAAAAGCTCTAATGCATGGCTCTGGTGCCTTGCAAAAAAGTGTATTGCAGGGCTCAATACACTATGAAAAAGGAGAATTCAAAGAAAAAATAACCTAAACGCTGCAAAACATACCTATGAATAGTGGCTACTTCTAGGCAGCTCCTAAAGCAATTAGTAGGCCCTCTTCGTATGGAAGACTTACGGGCAGCCACCAAGTCCTCCGAGCCATCCACAGAATGGTCAGACTCACCAGATAAAACATCACTTTCCATTTGCGAGCGGAACTCTACAGAGCTGTGGTCTAATAAGGAGTCATCAAAATCCTTTCTTTTATGCATGCTTTCATTGCCTCGCTTCAAGGAGGCAGCCATGATTTATACGGGGGTGTTAGAGGTGGCAATATAATGAAAGAAAAATGGCACAACATGGACAAGTGTGGCCATCTAGTGTCGGGAATCGCAACTAGATGCAATAAGATGAGTATAGACCGTTTTATCGGGTGAGGAGGATAGGGCGCGCGGAGAGTTTTTCCTCCTCTCTGGCTTGGGCGATCCGGCGCGGCGCTGCTTGAAAGTATTGCTGTCACGTGCTGCGGAACGATTTCGAGATGTTTTAGACCTTACTTTGTGAACTTTACGCCATGTTCGTTCATATAAGGTCGTCAGGGAAGCCTTTCGGTGCATCAGTAACTATACTGTAGGCAGAAATATGTCTTGGGGGCGCAAAAATGTGACGCGCATAATCAGCCGCGATGTACGCGCATTATCAGTCGCGGTGCGTGTTTGTTTACTATTCTGCTTATATCGAATTCAATTCAACAAAGAAAGCCGGCGTCTCTGCATTACCAGCATTAAATGGTAAATCAACTCACTGTCTGATTGATTGGCGTAGGGAGTAAAACATAAAACACAAGGGTGCATGCTCGTGCACGGCCAACCTAAGGCAACCACGAACCATCTGAGCGGCAGGCTTTATCAAAAATTTGTGATGCACTGGCATCGTTCTCACGCATTTCAAGTCTAGTATGCTTCAAATTACCATATGTCTTGCTGCATGAGGCCCATGGTGCTGCTCAACACAGCGATCACTGCAGTTGGTGAGCCAGCACGATACATATATAAGCTGTGTGCTTCGGCATTGCCTTTCTTGGCCGTTATACAGCCATAATATATGAGAGGGTTCGCATAAAAAGAATGCGATGGCTATTTTTCAGCGCAAGATTTCCGTAATACGTGTGAGCGCGTCGTAGAGAACTGAACGAACACAACCGCAAAAAAAAAAAAAAAAAAAAAATCTGTTACCATCCTCTTTCTCTAAAAAGCAAGAGAAAACGGGCTAATGCCGCACAACGTTTATAAATATATAACCGCTGATGCCGTATGCTTGGACCATGCGCTATATAGAACAAAGATATCTGTAATCCAGCACCTACCACTTCTTAGGACGCTCGCGCAGTTCGTAAATAGTCGCTTTGCTGGACAAGCTTAATTCAGACTATAAGGTATGCTGCTATTAATAGCCAAAAATATTTTATTCATAGGTGGAAACCTCATCCATCCAACCAAGTAGTCACGCCATGAAACCTGCAGCGAACAGTTTGAACGCTTGTCAAATTGTAACAGCACAGCTCCCATCGTAGCAGAACGGTACCCACGCTGTTACGATCGTCGCGTATGTTTCATGGCTCATAAACCGCAGCTTAGAAATAGAGGATAATACTGCAATAAGGTCACATTAGTGATTGGAACATTCAGAAATACACAATTGATCTCCGAGGCTGATTATAGGCTCAAATATGCGCGCACACATCGCACTGCGTGTTCCGTCCACCTCAACGCCAGCAGAAATTCCGGCCATGACGCCTTAAACCACTTCAGCATGTCTCACAGAACCACTTACCACCTAGAAGACGCACGTCATACTAAACAGACCACACGACCGCGAAAACAAACGCCAGAACCTACCACCGAGCGTATACCTGCCATGCAAAAGACCGCTTTCACCCAAGCCAGTATGGCGCTGCTCATAGGCGGCGCCACTGCGTTCACAATATGGCGGCGCCTACGAAAAAACGGTCTATAGTCATCATAGGTTCACTGTATTACAAATTTTTGTTTATGACTATAGCAAATTTTGGTTCTGTGCTGGAAGTTGTTACATGTCTTCTAGGGAGCGTTCTGCCACAAAAAATTTTCAAATCGGCTCATTAACAGTCGAGATAGAAATATTTCAGTGCCACGAACCCATGATTTCAGCAGGCAGGCTCCACTGCCAAGCACGATGCTCTCTCCACTTGCCCCATCTAGCCTCCACAAGCGAAATTCCTTCCCTGCATTCTCCTCTACCGGACCTCAAGGATTGTGTGACGCGTACATCACGGGCCTCCTCACTTACGCACTCCTACGCACTTCCGTTGACGGCCTCACGTGCGAGCTGTTGTCTCGTAAGATTTCGCAGCGTAAGATTTTGTGCGCTGTGCACAAGGACACATGACTAGCGGTATAATTCAGTGCTACACGAATACTGAGGCAGAACAAGCGGATCGCAGAGCATGATCATGCGCTGGATCCCGGTAGAAAATGGCATAGTTTTGGCACCTGCACACGTGACTGCATGACCGTGGGAACAAGCAGACGAAGTGGAAGTACATCTATCTTGTTTTAGTGCGAAGTAAAACAAACAGTAAAGCAGACATTCCGTTTGTGTGTTTTATTATTTCTCTAAACGACTCATGTAATGCCCGCACACAATAAAAATTCTAGTTGAGAGCTCTGGATTAATTTTGAACACCTGGGGTCAAATTTCATAACAATTATTTTTCCAATTCATTCTCCTCACCGAATGTTCTATTCTGTTTAGAAGTTCTGTTAAGTTGAACTTCTAAATAAACAGCTTCCCAAGGCCCCTTCAAGTTTGTCTTAAAGCACTACTGAAGATGTTTTGTATGCTAATTCTTAATGACAATTATTCTCCGGGATGCTTCTGACTGTTCGCACACATATTTTCTACATTGTTTACTTTTTCATCATAACACACTTGCACACTGACTCGCACCAAGCTAAATGGCCAAACATTTTTGTATGGTGCTGGATGTTTTTTCTTTTGAGTAGAGCACAATTAAGTCGTACCAAGTTCCAGTAGAGTATGGGGTGGTGGTCAACAAAACCAGCACTGAGAAGGCAGTCATCCCCCTCGTGTTCCAGCAGGTTCTCAACTTCCTTGCGAAGCACCAGTGGACTCAGGTACGGCACTGTCATCGGATCCAGGGACACCGATGGCCCCAGAGACAAGCTCACACGGGATGGACTTGCTGCAGGTGTTCAGAATAGGGGAAGTCACCACGGATGAAGGCGCAGTACTACAATCTCTGCTCATTTAACAGCAAAAAGAGGACAATTTAGTGCAACTGTATGAACAATTCGAAAAACTTGTTTGTGTGTAGACAAAAGTGAAAAGGCAGATTGCTTTTTGTTCTCTTTTTACTTTATACAGAATTTTCACGCATATTAGCCCCACAAAAAGATCAAGAAGCTTAAGTACAAAGTCGACACACAGTTACAGTGGAAACCCGGCTATGTGTTTGCTGATTTCACGACATCCCGGGCTTTACAATGAATTAGTGCAGCACCGGCAAACACACCATAGAGACAATGCATTAAAAACCTCGATTATACAACAAGAGATTATGCCCATTCCATCTCATACGACAACCTGCATGAAACTGCGAACCCAACAGCGAATGTGTGACGAATGCCGCCAGCCCCTGGCAGCTTACTTGCGGCGCAGTCCCCTCCATCAGGCGTGGAAGGGCGCCCTTGCGCATGAGAAAAGCTTCGTCTTTTTCCTTTCCTCGTGTTCACTGCCCTCCCATCATTCATTTCTTCACTGCTCAGCCACCACACGCTTCTGTCCCATCATTGTCGTCTCTTTGTACTTTCTCTCTCTGAATGTTTTCACAGTGCCTGCGCCCGTCACCAGCCATATTCGCATATAAGATGGACCATTTTTGGCGTTCTGCCAAGCTCACTATCTTTGCACAGTGCCAAGAACTCTGTGAACCATATACTTCAATGCATCCAGCGCCTAGTCTCGCTAAAGTTAAACTATCTTCGAAAGCGATCAGCCGAGAATACTACCCCAGAGTGTATGGAAAGCACAACAGCATGTGAGAAGATTGAACCGATCAGCAACGAGAAGGCATGCAGATCGTACTGAATAAAGTAAAAGCTCTTTAATTCACAACTCGTTAATTTGAAATTTCAGATAATTCGAAGTAGCCACCATGGTCCATGCAACAATGTATTGAAAGCAATATGTAATGCATCCCTCTAATTCACATTGAAATCCGCACCGCCACCGATAATTCGAACTCCGCGCCATCATGGATGGGGAGAGTGCTAGTGTGTGGGAGCACGTTGGCGACAATCGTCACCACGCAGCTTTGCTCTTTCCATTTACAGCCGTCTGTTGCAGGTCAGTTCTCTCCCTCTCTCAAGAGCTCCAAGATAAAAACGCAGATGCTGTGCTGCGTTTTTTATTTATTTATTTATTGCGATAGCAATAATATGGACACTCCAAGCGCATTTCTGCCGTAGGCTGGGCGTCAACGTTACCACGAGGTTCCGTATAAAATCCAAGGGCGTTTACACCGTCGCCATGCGCCCTACACTTTGTGTGAGTGAAAGTGTGCAAAGAGGAGCCGTCGATCACGGCTCAATCTCGCCTGCGTGAAAGGGCCGAATGCGAAGAGAAAGCACACTGTCTTCTCTCGCGTGCGACACACCCAACGTTGCGAGGCACCAGGTGTGTGTGTGTGTGTGTAGGGGTGTGGGGATAGGGGGGGGGTTCTCCGGCTGGAACTGTGCACGTGGAGGCTGCGCGCAGTCGCGCAGCCGTATCTTGAGAGTGATCTGCGTTGCGGGCAGAGTCTAGCTGCATCAGTGGCTCATAGCTTTGTCTGTGCTGTGTGTTCTCGGTGCTCACTTTGCACTGAAGCGATAGACAGCACGAATGTCACTTCACTCGCAGCGGTTGCCGCGTTTCCTCATGCCAGCATTTTGACAGCGAGTGTCCGTAGTCATCGGGTGTGATGTGTTCATGTTTGCTGTGCGCGCTGACACCATGCTCAGTATTTTAGTTAGCATACAAATGTTTACAAGTTGACATCGTTAGAAGTGCTATCCTTTGTGAGGTCTTATTGTCTCACAGGAGTGCTGACCACCGCGGGTTCGAGCTCAGCGAGCCACAGGGCTGCGTCAGCCGTTGGCCTCTAGCACCACTGCTCGCAAACTCAGGCCGCAAGGAGCCGAGCGACGCACGCAAGAACACAGTATTGCCCTGAGTTAACTGATACCGTTTATTTTATGCGACAGCACCCAACACTACACAAATGCCCAGTCCCGGGGCGCTGGGTAACCAAAGGGGTCCCGCACCAAGGGCGAAAAATATAGTCAGGGGCGCCTACAGCACGTCGTTGCGAGAGCACAGGCTCAAGCTAAGACACGCCGCTAGGCAAAGTCCCGGCGGCTATGCTACTTGCTCTCGCGATAACCAATGGGCCAACTTGCGAGAGCTCAGACAATCTTCTTCGTCTTGGGCCTCCAATAAGTGCAGCTTGGCATGGTACGACCTCGCATGAGCACTAGGCACCCGTTCTTCGGCTTAGCGTTCGGAAAGGATCAACACGAGGTATGCGCTTCCCGCACAGGCAAAGGCACCGTGCATGAGCTCAGTCCTAGTCACAAAGGTGTCGGCGGACGAGAGGAAGCCTGTACGTACCCGGCGCAGTCCCAAGGGAGAAGACGCACGCTAACACCACGAAAGTAGCCGCCAGGTGCCGCTTAGTGCACTACTTTAAAGGGATACTGAGCAAAACGTTTGCTGCCGAAATTTTTAGCCCAAATGAAAGCTTGGGTGCTGAAACAGGTTGACACAACCTTTCTTTCAGGCAGAAGCTACCGGAAAATAATGAATTTAATTAATTTTTTTATAAATACCACGTCTAGTGGCCATGCCATGAACTAGAGGAGTGACATTTCTATGACATTACCTGTGCCAGATACCGGCATGCCAGCCATTACCCCCGTCTCTCCACCTGCATGCACGGCGCCGGATGGCAGCAAATGACGTCTCGACTGCACAGTTGCTAGCGGCCGCATACTTGTCTTTGCAAGTGCAGCTTGTGCACAAGTCTTCAAAATCGCCGTTTGTGTTGTACGCTGCTTTGTAATGTGATCAGTGAAACACCCAGCAACACTCTGGAGCATGCCTCTATGTAAGCTGCATGCAATTCTGTGAGAAAAGTATCGTCGGGAGAGACAAGCCATGTCATACCTTTCCAGCAGAGCCAAAGCTTTGAAAGATATGGATGCGCACTGCGTGCTCATTGCAGCCAACATGGCCGCAAAGAGTAAAGTGTGCGGACGTCAGGCAAGCTCCGGCTGCCCACCTCTGCTGCTGCCCATAGAGTTTCGTACAATAATTACTAGAGGGAACTCTGGCACTAGTGGGAGCTGCAATAGGGGCGTTCCATCCAGCACAGAAATCATGGTAAGTATATGGATTTGTCTAAAATTCCTCCTTCTGGCTTCAAACGGCATTGTGACTTTGTAAACTAGTCACTTTCAACAAAGTACTGTGTAATAAACAATGAAATAAACATTATTAAAATTGATCAATGGCAGGATTTAAACACAGGACCTCCAGCATAGAAGCCTGATATTGAAACTATTACACAACAGACACATGCATCAACAGGCAACATAAAATGCCCTTATGAATTTATAGCGGGCAAGCCAATGCCTTGAAACGCTTGGAGTGTTTTGATTTTGCCACCTCGACAAGCTGAATCGTTGCAATTAGTAGTGATTGTTCGTGTTCGCAGTGTCTTCTCCACTTCAAAAAATATAGATTGCTCAGAAATTTACAATAATGAAGGCATAAAAAGTGTAATACACAAAGCCACAAGCACGAAGATAAGACAAATCCATGCACTTCTCATCATTCCCATGGTGGCTGAACGATTGCAGCACCAGAATTCTCTCCAATAATTATTGTAGGAAACTCTACGGTTGCTGCTGCTGCTGCAAGTCAACACACATGACGTCACATTGGTAGGCGCACCAGCCCCATGCGTGCTGGTCTGCAGCCAATGCGCGCTCACAATTCTCCAAAGATACAGCTATCCGTTTAAAAATATGTGAAATAAACACTGCGTACTGGAACAGTCACGCATTTCAAGTCGAATTTTGATGCTTCCCTCATTTTTTCATATTTTTGTTCAGTATCCCTTTGGGTGCAGGGGCACTGAATATGGCAAACCTCCACCCAGCAGATTGTTGCAGAACTAGTCTGCCATAACACTCACTGACACTGTGAAAAAGTTCAGTGCAGTTAAGAGGAGAGGGGGAGGGGGCAGTTCCTTTTTTTTTTTTTTAGGAGACGATGCAGCTGTACTCACCTGATCCCAACTTGAACAAGGGTGTGGTGCCAGCAGCCGACTGTGGATCAAGCAGCAGCTCAGCTGATCCCAGGCGGCCAACTGCGGTCCGTAAACCCAGAGGGGCATCCCCAACAGTGACACGGCGAGTGCGATGCTCAGCACGGTCACTTGTTTCGTTAGAACCAGATGATGGAGATGCCTGCGTTACAAATTTCAACTTTACCACCTTCCGCTTCACTGTATGTGGAGGTGGTGCCTTCTTCCCTATCTGATATGCATCTGTGTTTGTAGTAATGTTGGCATTTCTACATCACTTATTTATGTGTTCTGTCACATGTTGCAAATGGAGCGAAGAGCAGCACGACTACCTCACTAATCTGGAGATTGCAAGAGCCAGCGCGTGGGTGATGCATGAGCATGATTCATAGCAGCCGATGCGCTATTCTTGCACCATCTCGTAGCCATGATCGCTACACTACGCTTTTCTTCTCACACTTTCGCCATACCCTCCTCCACTTCCTACCTCATGGTTACTCTGCACCCTCCTCGCCGCTTTCATTTCCCCGCTGCACTCTTTGTTCGCTTTCATTTTTTGCTGCGCTCGTTTGCTCGGTTACGCCGAGATAGAACGAGGAAAGCCGACGCTTGCCGCAAGAATGGCCGCCTAAGAGCTGTGCTTTAAAAAAATCGCAGCTGTCAGCAATGATATAGACTCCGCCACTGTCATCCTTGCCGACGGCTTCAAGGTGCGGAAAGCACATCAAGGCTCTAACGTTGCATAATGCCGGTTCCCAAAAGTCAGCTTCGCCACAATATGGCGATGTTATGGGGCGAAGCATATGCAATGTTACGCGGTGAAGCATACGCAATGTATTGCGATGAAGCATACCAAGAGTGGAAAGAGGGTACTGTCACAGGACACAGTATGTGAATCTTAACTACACTTGCATCCGCCATCTCCTGTCACAGTATGAGCACTAATACGCCTAATAAGAGTACTTGTAGATTTTCATAGCCATTTCCAATGTGCTTGTGGCAAGTTGAGCCCTTGGGGGCAGCAAGAGGCATGCATTAATTTTTTGGACTGCGCAATGTTCTTTATGTTTTCGCGGCCCCTAGAGAGTATGAAAAATCGGACATTGGCTGCGCTTGGTCACTGTTATGTTCCGTATCCATCGCAATGTAACCTTGTGTTTGGCAGTGGAATGCTACAGTCAGTGAGCCACCACAACAGAGACAACGATGCTCACCACCATGAGGCTCTCATTGGCAGCCGCCAAAGGGATGTCAACGGGCGCTGACAATGCACGACTAGTTGGACTAGCCAGGTACGAAGCTCCTGCCTGGCCCGGTGGGCTGCCCAGAGGAGACTCAGGACATGAGTCACCCACCCTTGGACCATCTGCTGCAATCAAATCAAATTAAATCATGAAACTTAAAGCCCCAGATTAATGCACAGGCTACTAGAGAGAGACACTGTAGTGGGGGTCCAGATTAACTCTGACCACCTGGGGTGCTTTGACGTACACCAAAATATAGGTACAGGGACACTTCTGCATTCTGCCACCACCAGAAAGTCACTTCCAAAGCCAGTAACCAAACCTGCAACCTCAAGCTCAACACCCAATAAGCCACAAACCAGCATGCAGGTCAAACCAGCACTGTGTTGCACAAATATGGCTTAATGTTTGGCACAAATCGATGTAAAGATAAAGGAAACTCTGCACCACAAATATGCAATACTAAAGGTAGTAGGGAACAATGATCTTGCATGAAAACAAATGTAAAGGACGGCAAGAAGGACCTTGAACCATTACCCAAACTTTTATGTGTACTAATTTCAGCATGTTGGCACTGTGAAAATGGAACATGTCAAAGGTAGGTACAAAGCCTCACACCTCAGAGGCATATGAGGCATTACAATCTTTTACCTTCATTATGTACTTAATGTGAAAAAAAAGGAAAAAAAATCTTGTGGTGCTCTCTACTTTAGCATTATGCTATAATTCCAGCATGGTGTGCATTAATGCATAAAAAATTAATTGAAGACATCCTAGAAAAGATGAGACTATTAAGTGAGTCTATTTGAACCTTCGTGTTTGCACACTTCTAACATGTATCGAAAGAAAATAAAAATAAAAATTAATTGCTCTGTACGACTGTAACACAGGTACTACATGGCAGAGAGAAAAAAACATACATTTCTATTAAATTAAGAGAGCCAACCACATCGTTGCTCTCGATGACACCCCCTCCTTCTCAAAAGCACGGTCACTCCATCTGTGCCCCTAAGTCATCCAGAACATGAATGTGAAGAAATTGACCACACACAAACACACACACCTGCATCCGGGCTCTCTTCAAGCAGCAGGAAGCCATCATTGCCACTGTCTATACTGTCTGGCCTGCTGGCATGGAAGTCACCAGCCCTAGTGTCGGGTGTGACAGCACGCCCTGTTGTGGCCTCGGGACTGAGCTCTTTGGCCAGTGGACTGCGCTCGGGGCTGAGACGAGAGGACAAGCCAGTAGCACTGGGCAGGCTCTCCATGGAGGGTGCCAGACTGCCACCTACTGGGGAGTCCTCCACCCTATAGTCCTGTCAAATAGATTTCAATTGAAGCCAAATATGAATACTGACTGCTAGAACAAATATCAGTGACATTGCCAGTGCAATATCTGACATCTAGGAGAGCGCTTGAATGCACTAACTACGTACAGCTGAACCTCACTATAATGAGCATGTACATATATAACAAAGTATTGGCTATAAGGGAAATATTTTTGTTTCACATGAGTCTTCATTATAACAAGGTTCTACTGCATTTACACATGTCAGGCATGCAGCCGCCCAACACCAAAGTTCTTTAAAAATAAGAAATAAGAATTCATCTACAGACATTTGAATCAACACATGTACCACAGTCACTTCCAAGTGTGACACAACCACTGCTGCTATAGCGAGAGACGGCCCTGTACATTCATGAGAAGACCCTTCACACGAACAAAATGACGCTGCAGCAGGTATGGATCTCAAATGCATGGCATCAGCAGTACCCCTCATTTGACACTGTTACAAACAGCTGAACAGTATGGACAACACCGAGGAAGGCCTTCTTTGGGAGGGGTTCAATGAGGTGAGCTAAATTACCACCTAATGTGGAATCGATGGTGGTGGTGAAAGTGACGAAGAGTGTTATATAAATGTTTGCCTAATTAATTATAAATCATCAGCGGTAAAGCATTCCGTGTAGCATGCATGGTACAGATAACAATGTTGAAAAGTTACCATAAGTCCAGCTCAGGTAAGGCTCGCACCCAGTGGAGTTTTCATAAATGATATAGACATGGGTCTTAGATGTGTAAATGCAGTATATTATGCATCTTCAACCACAAAATATTGGCAGTTTCGCCGAAGCATAGACAGCGATAGCAATGTTTATCAGTGCCCCTGAGCTCTTTGGCCAGCGTTCTAACAATGTTCTAATAGTGCAACCCAGCACGTGAAGTAACCGCTGCCGCGAGGTAACTGATGCTGCATAACATCACCCTAGCATCTCACATAACCAGGCATCTCACAAAGCTGGCAGGATGATGGGTGCCGTTAGCAATTTTTTGGGCAACACACATCAAAGCTGCACAAAATCGACTCAACGACAAATTGTTGGTGTTTGTAACTTCAAATTTGCTGTCCACTCAGACCACTGTAAGCACCACGGTGTGGTATTCACATAGCTGCTCAGCAGGGACGCTAGTGTTTGCGTGCACAAAGCTTATGCCAGCAATGGAAGGCAAAACGCTTCACTTGTTTTTACAACGAAACATACTGCAGGTCTTTTGCATTTTCAAAGACCTTCTCACCCTATATGCACGTGCCACCGATGTACAAGGGCGAATCAGAAAGTCTTTGCCCTCCCCCTTTTTTTGCCATATTTTGGCTGTAAATGTGAAGTCAACATATCCATTCTCAGCGGTACCTTTCTTGGACCGGCCCATCCTTATCTGCCGATAGTTCCACAGCACAGTGCTTCTGTCAGTTATAAATGGCAGTTGTGCTTCACACATCCATGGCATACGAGCAATGAAGTGTGATTTGTTTTATGTAGAGCAAGGGACGATCGCTCATCGAAATCTACAGGGAAATGCAGCCCACATATGGGGAAAAGTGGCTCGCTTTGAGAAGTGTGAGGTGCTGGCGTTGTGTGTTCACAAAAGGCCATGGAGACTTGCATGACAATGAGTGTTCAGGGACGCCGCATGCGTCGCTGACTGACGGCAACAACTGGGAGAGTCTGGTTTAACGTGGCTATTCTCCATAACAATGTGAGGACACATGAAGCAATCAGAACCACTGACAAGCTCGATCATTTCACTAGGAGAGACTGGACCACCTTCCCTACAGTCCAAACCTTGCCCCTAGTGATTTCCCCGTTTTCGGACCGCTAAAGAATTTCCTCGCAGGACAGCGATTCACATGCAATGATGAAGCCAAGATAGCAGTCCAACAGTGGTTCCACAGTCAGCCGGACAAATTATATACCACAGGGGCATCTCAAACTTATTGCTGCAATGGTACAAATGTCTAAACCAGTGTAGGGACTATGCGGAAAAATAGTGTAAAGTACGTAGAATAGTATGTATATTTGTAATTACCTGTACGTACATTATTTTGGCTAATAAAGAACAGGGGCAAAGACTCTCATTTGCCCTCATACTATTGATAATAACAGCCAGGTGGCAGCAGCACAAACATGCCTGAAGTGTCCGAATAATTGCTATCACAATAAAATTGAGCACTTACCTTGATGCTCACAGTAAGAAGCGGAACTACCGTCCCATTGCAGAAGTAGCACCTGAAAAAAAAATTTGCAGATAGTCACTAAGACAGTAACTATAGAATGACTACTTTGAGTTCTTTTTTATTGCCCAGCAGCTTGCATATTTGATTTACCCATCAATACACAGCAGTACCTGCCTCCACCCCAAACACTTTTTTCCCTGCAACTTCTTGCAGTAGTACCGTTAAATCTAGATATAAAGAACTTCAATATAACAACATTTCTGATGTAAAAAAAATATTTCACCTTTAATAATTTCTTGTACATAGAACATGTATTTAGAGCATTCCAGCACTGGTAACTAAACTGAACTCTGACATTGCAAACATTCAGGGAAGGCGCTATAAAAATAAAGTACAAATAAACCCTCTAAATAAAAATTCATTGTTTTCAGCTCTGGCCAACATCTCATAAGTAGTATACCTGCTGTATTAATTGGGCAGTATCATATTAAAGCAAATACTTGGGATCGCCACACACTTGGGAATCAAATTAGACCGCAATCTTAAATTTTATCATCATATTGCATGCATAAAAAAGAAAACGGCTTACGACATGCAAGTCCTCATCAGAACATGCTCCTATTTTAACTCTAACACACTATTGTCATACTATTGGTGCCCCACTCCCTCCTTCTCGCCCTCATTGCAGTGTCCTTTTCTAGTGTGGCTGTAGCTGTGCATGACTGAGCTCATACACAGCTCCAGTGCCGTTTTAGAAGTAATCTGCCACTTGTTCCAAAAGCGGGCATGCTGAGATGACATGGCATCATGTGTGTTGTCTTCTAACATCTTTAGTACTGGAGGTACGTAATCTTGAGTTTTGGAGATGCGTTGAAGCAAGAGGCAGGCAATGCATTCACTCCTCACTGCCACTCTTCATGATAGTGTCGTCCCACTGTGGGTGACACTATCAGCCGCAGGGGCACAGTGGATGTGAAAGCATGGCTATCTTTGCTTTTTGCTTCGTACCACTGATGTGAAGATATCGTCAACATGGCATGAAACCAGATCTTTCGTTGCCAGCTCTCAAATTCAACAAAGTGAATTCTTTTCGTCATTCAAATTTGCTTTTATTGTCCGATAATCCGTAAAATTCTGCAGTCCTTTCCATGTAAGAAAAATCTATCGGCGATTGCACTTATTTGCATAAAAGGATGAATATCAATATAACAAAATTTCGATATAGTAATGATGCCAATCCACTTTTCATTTAGCAAATCGTGATGTAGTACGGTATGTACTAAGTCTCATTTTTCCAAGCAGCGTCTTCTGGAGTAGAGTGGCGCATCTTATTGTGTAATTGACACATTTCAGGGGCCCCACCGGCGCTGTTTGTGTACGCGCACCAGTTCAAAAATAAAAATACAGAATGCGGTCAACCGCTATGTTCATACTGCGGCGCATTCTAAGAGGAGGACAGGAGCCCCACAAACAGGAGGTATCACCTATTCTGGGCATTCGGACTATTTTCTGGCATTTTTGTAGATATACACACTTTATGAAGGTAAATAACACATGCAAATTGGAATTCTGTTGGCCTCCCCACTGCCTCTGTATGCATGTAGGCCTGGCACTATGGCACACCATAAAGCAAGACATGCAGTGGTGAAATGTGACATTTGCCGTAAGAACTAGACCTCATGCCCTATTCGAGTCATGCGTTTTTGTGTGTACTCATACTGTTTTATTACTTATTCACTTTATGCCACAGGTGCAGCAGTTTTAGGTCAAGGAGGAGCATGTAAATCGTTGCAAAAGCACTTCTTGCAGCCGTTCGTCACACTGAAGAAAACTCCGGGTACAAAGCATTCACCAGTGGGTTCCATGGCTAGCTGACGATGACAAAATATGATGGTGCGTACAAGTTGCTTCGGTCTTGCCTCAGACACAGCTTGTTTTGTCACGAGTCTCGCATGGGGCAGCTGTTGCGGCGCGCAGCAGTGCCTGCCAAACTGTTTCTCGTGGCCACCGCACATGGTGCCACAATGCATCACAAAAGGGGTATTGGCAATCTAGCAATATTCTTATATCAATGTTCACCTGTAGTGACAAGTAGCACTGAGAAATTATTATCAATGAAAATAACAAAGTCACTGAAATTGATCATTTAACTTTTTGTGTTACTGTTGGTCACATTTATACATTACATTGATTATGCTCATAAATTGCATTATACTGACGTAATGCAAAAGTACTCAATTTGTGGGACCTCAGTGTTTTCTGTCACTGTAGTACCGAAACAAGGCATGTACTTTGTTACACCCATACGTTATGGTTCTGCCATTATACAATGATAGACACTGCCCCTGTTCCATTGTACCAAGTCTTTTGACATTTTGTCTGGCCTCACCACAGATGACTGCGTATTCTTATCTATTCTGGATGAAACAAGAAAGCAATGCACCCAAAAGTGCTATTAAAAATTAATCCAATGAAATTCCCTCTCTGTGTGAAATCTCTGTGTGAGTAAAAACAATGCAGTGGTTTAGCCAAAAGTCATATACTCTTGGTGTAACTACTTTTTCTAACATCAAGTATACATATAATTCGGTAATGTATTAAAACCAATGCAATTCTGCTGGGAATTCTGTCTCGAATCAAATGTCAATCAAGTGAAAACGCTTTGAAATATGGCATCATTGTGCAACTTACTAGAAGGATAATTTTAAGTCAACGGCCGATTTTTCCAGACGACCGATTTTGCAGACATCTCCAATAATTCAGACAGCTTCGTGGCAAGAACGTGGGGTACAAGAACGTCTGAAATTTCGGGAGCAAGGACCCTTCACTGTCAGATTTTCCTGACTTTTTGCTGTGACTGAAGGTCCGATATGGCATTAATCAAAACCACCGCCATTATGATTATCTCGCCGCCTTGAACTCGTGCTCTCGCAGGCAAATCCGCTGATAGGCACTCCGCAATGCAGTTTGGCTGTATATGTCGTGCCGCCTAGCAGCAGTGGTGAGCACCTGCGAGTAGGCCCTTGCCGCCACTTCACCATTGCCCATACTGTGCTCAGGCCTGCCTGAAAGCTGCCTTTGCCAATTTTTTAATGCACTCACCATGGCCTCTCGGCAGCTCCTACATGAGAAGTGTGAACAAAAAGGACAAGCGCAGATACTGCTGCGTTAAGGATTGTCACAACCACGAAGGGGATGTCGGCATCAAATTGAACCGCTTCCCTTCAAAACTGCGGGAAGCAACCTGGTGGCTGAAGTGGATCGTCGCGGTTGGGCGTGTCAAGTAAGTGTTGTGCTTGCGAATTTCTATTAAACAAACGAAGTCGTAAACGCAAAAAAAAAAAGAAAACAAGCAGGCAGCATCCGAAGAAACGCATAATAAAGCATGAAAACGTGTGAACTTTAGATAGTTGTTTAGCATGTGTTGCTCCAGAACAAAAGCGCAGTGGTTCTTGTGTGTCAAATCTAGCTTCGTAAGAGCTCCGTGCTGAAGCTTTGTATGTGCTGTGCCTTTTACTGTGCATTAATAAGCCAACTCGTTTCTGCGTCAGGATCAACACGCGACTGCTGGAATCGGGCTCATTCAGGCCGATGTTTTCTCATGCTTAGAACAACAGAACTAAGGCTGGAGTGCACTGCAACACAAGACGAGTATTCGCAAATTAGCATTTCTCTTGTGCGCTCTAGCACACATTTGTTCAGTCTTCGCGTTGTTTAGTCTCAGATGATTGCTCTCTATTATGTATCAACATTGATGACCTCTCACATTGGAGCCCGAACGACAACACCAGAATATGGTCAAGGCACTTTGTCAACGGAGAAAAAAGCACTTACCTGCCAACTCACCAAAACCTCTAAATTTGTGAGGTGTAAAGCATGCTCCAAGTAACGAAGCTACAAATGGCAGTTGAAAAACATCTACAGCCATGTTGGCTCACTTAAGTGGAATAAATTATTATTTGTTAACTTACTTTGAGTTCGACTTCGTAAGCATGTTCGCTCTGTTGTGACAAACACTTCGCAACCAGTAGTGGTTGCTTAGTGGCTATGGTGTTGGGCTGCTAAGCACGAGGTCGCAGGATCAAGTCACGGTCACGGCAGCCGCATTTCAATGGGGGCGAAATGCAAAATACACTTGTGTACTTGGATATGGGCGCACGTTAAAGAACCCCAGGTGGTCCATATCATTCCCGAGTCACCACTATGGCGCGCTTCATAATGAGATCATGTTTTGATCATGGTTATTTAATTTAGGCACTTCACTGCAATGCCCGTGCTGCTTACTTCTTTGACACAATATTCATGGTTGTAGCCGTATAGTGGCGTCCTTTTTCGAGCGTTAGTGGTCGAAAATGTGCCTCAGTGTTTTCGATTGCCTTAAAACGACCCGACGCATTTCAGACGAGCGCTGCAAAAGCATGCCTTCGCAAAATTGGCCAGCGCACATCAAGCCACCATCCTTCTCAGCTCACCCTCATACGTTTTTCCACACATCCACTGCAAACAGTGCAAGAGGTGGGATCTCATCGCACTTGGGACTTTATCTATGCTTCTTCTGGCACATGTTGTTGCTCACTGATGGAGGAAAGTGAAGACTTCAATGCGTGCCCAGTGACGGTTTTGGTTTCATTCGCTGTACTGCACAACTGACCAGGTGTTATATTTAAAGGGGTTCTTCTTAGTTTGAACTTCATTTTATTCAAATAAACTTTCCGTACCCTTGGAGTTCAGATTGATTTGATTCTACAGTAATTGCAAAGCACCAGTGATTATGCACCGAATTACTGTTCAACCAAACAGCCAAGTGGTACTTTGAGCAAGACATGGTCACAAAATCAAAAGACTTAAACAAAATAGTTGTAAGAAGTAAATTTTAGACTGAAAGGTGTTAGGACTTCGTGGTAAAATTAATATCCAACAGAAGATATTGATCAATTTGTGGTGTTTAACATCTCAAAGCAACACATAGGCTATAGGAGACACCATAGTGGAGGGCACCAGACTAATTTCGGCCATGTCAGGTTCTTTAATGTTCAAATAAATCTAAGTACACAAGCGTTATTGCATTCGTCCCAATCGGAGCCCGGCTACTGTGGCTGGAAATTAATCCCATGTTCTTGTGCTCAACAGCAGAATGCCATAACCACTGAGCCACTGTGATGGCTAACAGAGGATATTCAACAACACTTACCTAGTGTTGAGGTTTGAGTCATCTGCTGTCCAGCCGTCCATAATCTCCTCGTCGTACAGAAGGGATCTACACGTGTTGCACTGGGAGCAAGAAGTAATGGACACTTCTAGTGCCACACGGCTGGTACTGCCACCGGTTACAGTCGGTACAACCGCCTCAGCAGGTTCCATGGGACGTAGCAGTGAAGAGCCAGCACCAGGGGCACCACCTGTTGTAATGGTAGAATACATAGGGTGTGTTCCAATTCATTCCAGCTAGCAAATCTGTCTCTAGCTTGACATATAAGCAAAGAGCTTCTTTTCTGTACAATAGAATGTAAGCGTACCTTTACACTGTTAATTTCCCGGCATCAATTTATTTCAATGCATTTGCATTCTTTGGATACTTCACACTCTCTCCGGTGTGTCTGTCTGTCTGTCTGTCTGTCTGTCCGTCCGTTTGTCCACCTGTCTATCTATCTATCTATGCTTGTATGTTTATATGTAACTGTTTTCCCGCCCACACGGGTCACTGGGTAGTCCATGGTTGAATGTTTAACGCATCGGGCTGCTGTGCTGAAGTAACAGGGTTCGAAACATACCATTTGACCAAGTTGGGTCACTGTGTACGTGCCAATGTATACATATGTGCCACTCTTGAACGAGCCTTTTTCACGGCGACACTGTAGATGCGGGGCTCAGCAGGCAACTCTCCGAGGCCAACTTGGAGCACTGTGTATGTACCACTCGGTCTATGCTGGTTTTCAATTAGCCTCTTTGATGACGACTTCAATCACAGGGCATGTGCCAGTAGGTGTGCGCTGCTGTTCAATGAACGTCTTTGACGCCAACTTTGGTAACAAGGTATGAGCCAAAGAGAATGTGCCACTCTACAATGATGAAAAAGATCCCTTAAATTTCTTTAGTGCTGAGCAGAAGGAAGCCGACGCCACAAGAGTTCCTCAAGGACAGCAACCCGATGCATTAGTAGGTTGTGCCACAGATGCACTGGGTATGTGATGCTTTCAATGAATGCCTTTCACGCCAACGCTTTATCGAGCTGCACCATAAATGCACTGCGTGTGTGTCACTCTTCAATGAACCTCTCGCCAAGTTGGGTCACTGAGCATGTGGCACTGGGTGTGCGGGAAGTGAGGGAACAATTCTTGGCATTCGCAGTCACCGGCCCGCCACACTTTTTGTCTTGGAGGCCACATGTGGACTTCTTGGTAGTGCCACTAGATGGCGCAGCATGTCCAGAAAGAAGAGTGAGAGAGTAACTCAGTTGCCGCATGACATGTTTCTCAGCATTCGCATGCACCGTGGCACCATGCAATTCGGAGGCCACAATACAGGCTTTGCGGTGACAGCACTAGATGGTTTCGAGTGTTGTTAGGGAAACGCAGAAGAGGAGTTCCGCTGCAGTAAACGCCACATACATAACTCGTGTTGTTGGTGGCAATATGTTTTGTCGCCATATTGATTCAATGCTAACGCATTACTGTCGGCAGTCATTGTGAGGTTTCTGCCGCAATTTATTTTTATGCTAAGGTAAACCAAGAGGTTGTGAGTAACTTTTCCAAATACTTGTAGCATTGAAAAGTCTCTTATGTGTATCACCTCTTAAAGTGTGCTACTGCTTAATCGATGTCATAAGAAATGACTGGCCAACGCCTACAGCTTGGCTAGTAGTGCACATTACTTTTTGAAAAATGTGCTTTCCCAATAGTGGTGAGTCTTGCCTGAATGGCACTAATGCTAAAGATTGACAACTAGGCTACATCATGAGCTTTGAATGTAATTGTGAATCTAGCTTAGCGGTGCTTGCTTGACTCCACTCCATCCCCCAGGTGCCCCTTTGCATCACCTGTCTGTATAGCCTGCTCAGTGGACAGCAAAGCAGCCCAAATTTTCACAGACTTTCTTTTCTAAATATGAATTGGAACAGGACTCAACTCAATGTGCAACTGTCTCACAAAGATGTCAAAGTAGCAGCCTATGCTCCGAACTGAAATGCACCTTTAATAACTGATGAGACATCTGTAACTCCTATAGGTTGCACTCAAAGGTAATATCATTACAGCTTGTCCATAGACAGAGTCAACAAATGTTAATTACTATGTGTGACTCAAAGAGGCACAGATATTTTGAGCTGAGTCAAGTCTTCCAAGATAAGTACCTATATTTATTTAACCCTTTGAGGGTCGAATTATTTTGAAAAAACTTTCCCAGGTGGTTAAATTACTTTATTTCGGATCTTGAATGTACAAAATGTATAAAGTCAGGAATAAATAGTAAAAAAAATTAGGAACAGTATTTTGGTGTCGGCATCACTCAGAACTGCAAAATGTTCAATAGTATTTCAGAGTGTGGTACTCCTTGAAACACAGGTCTACGCACAGTGCCTTATCGTAGTCTGCACACCTAAAATGTGTGTCTGTTCTCCTCTTGGAGCGACGAGTTATGTTGGCGCATACATGATATCTTCCCTGCGTATGGCTGCCTTGGGCAGAGGTCTGAAGCACCCTCTCGCTTAAGCGCATTGCCGCAGGGAGCGAGTATACCTCATGACCGGTGGTGATAAACAAGCTAAGAGCAGCGCCAATCAAGATAGAAATCAACTTCCGCCGCCCCTGCGAGAGCGCACCGACAAAGAGAAAAATCACGTTTTGCGCGTCTCCGTTGCGATGATGTGACGGAACCAAAACCGTGAAAGCTTGTTGCCGCTGAGAGCGAGAATACCTCGCGAGCGGCGGTGATAAACAAGCTAAGCAGAGCAGCGCCAATCAAGATAGAAATCAACTTCCAACGCCCTGCAAGAGAGTGCCGACAAAGAGAAAAATGACATTTCACGCGCCTCCGTTGCGATCACGCGGCGAAACCGAAACCGCAAAAGGGGTGTTGCCGCAGTCTGCGTGACGCGCTGAAGCTAGAAATCGGTTCTGTTTATCTCCCCAAAAAGGTAGCACAAATTTCAAATGCTTCTTGTAAGTCTTAAGAGATGGCAGCACCTCCCAGTGAGCCCGCATCATTATGGCGGGAAATTTCAAATGGAGGGTCGAAACCGTACCTGTACGGCAAAGACCTTGCGGGACAGAAAACCACTGCCGTACATGTACGGCAAAAACCTTCAAAGAGTTCATAAAACAGGGCAATGCATGGTCACTTCTCGTCAAACAACAAAGAGATTGTAAAAATGACCAGCTTTCGCAGTATGTAACATTATACTGGAAGTTCACAAAACATAGTTGAATGCCTTTATAATTAAGTGCTTGGGGCCTCCAAAATTGTTCGTTATACAGGTAATTTCATTGTAGAAGCGCTTGTACTTAGACAATAGTGCAGCAAAAACAACCTGTTTACTCAAAAGACACATGCCCAAATATAAATATTACTACACAAATATCACTGTGAGTGAACTTGGTCTGCATATGGGGACCGTGCAACACCTACAGGTGGCATAACAATTCAGTGAGCCAGCGCCACAAATGGCCACTTCAGTTCCCACCCGCATGCTACAAACTGCCGTCTCTCTGTCTGCTACACCAGCATTGCATGCAAGTGCGTGTGCACCATGGCAACAGGTGTGATAAAACGAATAGGTTTCAAGAAAGTTAACAGTGTAGTATTATTTAGGGACTCAAACAAAGAGAAGGGACATAAATTATACCGAAGCAATCATGTTTTTGACGTGACAGAAGAAAGTGCGGACATGCGACTGAGTGTTTTGAAAGGGCGATGCGTGCAACAGGCCAATGTAAACCTGGAGGCATATGCCGTCACAATCGAGGTTAGCATGCATTTTTATTTTTCCTGCTTATTACTGAGTAAATGATTACACTTGCGTCCAACATGTGGTGAAGCGTGATCTTAAAAGTATCTGACATCTGAGTGCGATAGGTGCAAGTAAAACGTATGATCTCCGAACGGTTTTGCGATTATTGATGCTGAAGAAGTTGAGTGACTGTGCTGTAGTTTAGTTTTGTTTGTGGACGTTGCTCGGCCGGCGTGAGTGCTTGAGTGACAGAGGTGAAGCATGCTGTTTCCGATTTTCTGTTTCGGTCTCGGCCTGGCCCCGTTAAGCATCATCTGTACCTGCCCAACGGATTTGACACGCGTCTGGCTGTGTAGCAGCTGAAACCGTAACATTATGATTTTTTAGCACACAGCTACCATTACGTTAACGTTACGTGCCAGCTTTGCATGTGGTATCTAAGCCGTCACTTAGCGCAACACAAGCGTGGAGTGACTTCGCTTGCACGCGCAGAGCTGTCAAGGGGCCAAAGCAGTAGTAATGGTGTAAATGCTAAAATTTGTGCAGTCGCTGACGCATTGTGCCACACTTCTGGGGCTCCTATAGTACTGTTCGTGTTTATGAACTGTGCAGTCTGCTGATATGTAACGTGTAGCATATTTTTTTCCTGAATTGTGGCCAACTTACTGATACCTGTTTTTGTGTAACTGTCAATTTGTCAGTTTGCGCTAGGGTACTGATATGTAGTCATTGGTCTATGCATAACAACACATGTGCAGTTTTGCAGTAGGTCAGCGGAAAAACAGCAGGAGTGTACGAGGGAGAAGCTGGATTCATCTATGGTTTTCTGCAGACTCGTGACCACTTTGCCGGCCGCCATACGGTTCCATCTGCACTGTAAAAATATTGATTAACTTGCATGCAGCATAAGTTCACAGTGAACTAGCGACAGCATGCTGTTTGTAGATGTCCGTGATCACTTACTTCACACAGCATACACGGCGAATCTAGCATTCCTGCTGGTCTCTGAAACATGGTCGCGCCGGTAAACTGAAAAACTTTGTTCCAGGTGGGCAGCTCTTGCAGCTGTTAGCACAGTTTACGATGCAGCAATTCATACGCAAGATTGCAAAGCTCCACTAACAACCTGACATGGCTCGACTCATGGGTCTGCAGCTGCACCGAGCATGCAAGACGCGTTCGCTTGCTCCTGCACTGCGGCGCCACCAATTCATTGCACGTTCCCCCTTTACATACTCATACAAGCAGCTTCCAACTGTTCTGCAAAACAAGACAAGAGCTAGCAACTGTTGATGAAAAGGCTTCTCCAGCCGAAAGTGGCACCCACCTATTGCAGTGTCTGTCATAAGCAAGCTTTCTTCGGGCGCAAGCTCTTCGAAGTTCTCTTCTCCACCATGCCCCATCAAAAGATCCATGCTTGCACGACGGCTGGATTCGAGTGACAGCGAGCTCTCTTGGTCATCATCTTCCAACAGCAGGTGCTCATAGCCACGAGGCAAAGAATATGATGAGCCTGCAAGAATGAACTCCCTTCAACTTCTTTCCAAAACACAGCCAGAGAGCCAAAGTTGAGAACTGAACACATGTCACAAATCCAAGATCCAAACACTGAAACTTCCTAACCAAACAGCTAAAAATTTTAAAAAGTAAAAAGAGAAGACCTTTGAGGATGTTTTAGTAGAACTACTGAGAATATAAAAACAAACATGTGATAGCACAAATTCAAAGGTGGGGCCATACACTGTGAATCATCACATTTAGTCACGCTCACTATTCAGTGACGTAGCTCTGGGTATGACATTTTGATGTGGCAACACAATCAAGTAATGTCAGTGCATTTCTACTATCTAAGTTATCTGGCCAATGCACTTGACAACAACGCAGTGTTAAAATAAAGCACTGAAAGGGATGGGCGTGTCGACCAGCACTATGTCATATCTGCTGCTGCAGATGCAGCTGTTTGGCATGCGATGAAGAGGACATTGTCAAAAGTTGACCCACAAAGAATATGGCCCTGAGATCTCCGTTTCACTAACACTTCACCACAAGTTCACAGTGCAATGGTATATTGATGTTTGTTCCCCAATAGAGGCACAAATGGTGGTCATCTGTTTTGAAGGAAACACTGTGCAACCTAGACATTTGTGCCACTCAGCTAAATATTCTTCTTTTCCCCAGTGCCTTGCTGGGCAAGCTAATAATAGAAGAAATATTGACATAAAAGAAACAGCAGAGCAAATGGAACTTAGCCTTGCAGAAGCTGTTACAGAACGACTATATTTTCCTTCAGCAGCCTATGAAACATACTAGTCAAAGGCAAACCAGCAAGATGCCAAAATCACATTGGAAATCTTTGCACAATAGCTACATGAGACAAGAAAACACAAATTTTACAGTATACTAAGGAAGCAAAGCTAACCTCTTGTGGGAGTGTTTGAGGCCGAAAGCGACTGCTTTATCTCGGTAAACTTGGAGGCCATGGAGTTGGCAGCAAGGCGCAGACTATCAACCAGATACTCTGAATGACGACTCGACAATCGTGATAGGCCAAAAGTAGATGACTGCGGTGATTGACCACTCGCCAAGGGAGGAGCCTCTCGAGATGATGGTAGGCACTGGGGCGAGTAGCGACGGCCTGGTGAGTAAGGCAAAGTAGACGATCGTGACAAGCCACGTGGATTAGACACAGCAGGACCGTCAACCACCACAGTGGACTCCAGTGGCATGGTGGGTGTGGGGCTTGGTGATGCAGGCGGTGCATCCTGCAGCATGGGGACAAGTTGCAGCATTCCAACATTTTTCAAAAGAACACTGGTGCAAAATGCTGATTAGTCAAGAATGTTGTCGACTACTCTTAGTGAAGTGAACCTTTTCCATCTTATTCAAATAATGATGCTGCCACCCATACTGTTTCAACCAGTGTAAGGTAGGGTGGCATTTTTGGTCAATCACCTTTGGGATTATGATTCCTTTTGAGTAGCACCCAGCACACCAGCACCTACGGGTGGCCGCATTCCTGGCACAGTGCCAAGCATGCTGTCCTTACAGATTGCCAGGCACACTGTGACTCACAGACACCAACGTGCCTGTTGCTACATGTGAAATCTCACAAAAGTGACTGTATCCCCAAGCTTCATTGACTGAGAATGCCACCCTTGCACGCCCACACTGGAGTGGTGCTCATGCATATTTGTTAGCCTCCTGGAAATTACTACATAATCTTATGACTGACCTGTTCCACAAGGGATTCCATCTGCGATGATGACCTGGCAGGTGATGACCTCGCTGAACTAGATTTGTGGTTGGAGTGGAAGGTGGAGCTTCTCGTTACAGATGCCATCTTTGAGCCCAAGGAGAACTTGCGAGTCTTGAGCCCAAGTGTAGAGGAGATGGAGGCAGCTGCCCCTGACAGGTCTATCTGCTGCCAGGCATCTCTCAGGGGGCTCAAGGTGGAATTAATGAACTCCTTCGACTGCTCCAGGGTGCGAGCCAGGTTGGCTGGTGAGCCCCCGGTTGAGAAGCGATGCACTGGGGCTGGTCGTGGCATAGACCGAGGTGGAGTGACAACATCCGAGGAACGGCTGCTGGAGACATGTGGAGTTGGGCCAGCGGCGTAATCTTCCTCTTGCTGTTCCTGCCAGAAAAGGGACTCTGATGATGACACAGATGCAAAGCTGGCAATAAAATTTTCTATTTGGCTGTTAACACCCCAATAATTTGTTCTTTTTTTTTTATTGCACAGCACAACTTAAGAGAGAGAGCCATAAAACCTTATATATCATCATCAGAGAGCATGAAAAACTCACACAATTCGCTGTTTTTCTGTTTAAAATTCATACCAGATGTCGCACATGCTACCCCTGAAATGCGGAGCCCCAGTTCTTCTAGCCTACCTGGCCGCCAGATTATCAGTAACCTTGCAAATATTATCTAAAGGATTAAAGAGCTGGTGACGAACCCTATTCATCTGCAGACTTCCTTATTTAACCACTTCTCTTGACCATAGGCACCACTATAACTACGAAGTTTAAGGTACAGATGAGAATTTACTGCAAATAGCAGTATTGGTCAAAAAAATGGGCTGCTCAAGTCCAACTTTATTTCAGTCATGGCATGAAGTTGTGTAAAATAAATATCTGACCTGGAATCAAATCAACCACTATGTGTTGAGTCTCCTAGCACTGTCTGTGAGTTTCCAGGAGCTCTTCCAGTGGCACTGGAGTTCTCTTGCTGAAGTACCAAAGAGTTCTTCCAAGATAAAGTTGCATTATCTGAACGCACTGAGAAGTCAAAGGCTGACAGCTGCTGTTCACACTGAGTTAAAGAGAATGAAAGCGTGGCTGGAACCTTGGGTTTTCCTTCTGAAAGTTCTACCATATCCTGTCGCATTCTAAATGTCACTCACCTTGACAAGCGGGCTCTCAGATGGTGCCTCTGAGGTGACTGGCGTTTCAGCAAGGGCAGCCAGATGAGAGTCTCCCTGTCCCAGAGCAGTGTCCTCCCCGCCAAGTGTCCAAGACCTGCCAAGTACACGCAGGTTTCTCCTTCTGTCCCAGTCCAAGCCAACGGTGCAGAAGCCAGGAAGGCGGTGGAATGACATTGCAGTGTGGAAAGCAGCAGGGAGGGGAAGAGCAGCCACATGAGAGAAGAATGTGCACCGTGAGAGGCAGGCAGGCACATAAAAAACAGTGCTGGGGGACAGGGGTGAGCTGTCTAATGCCTTTTGTTTAATACAGAAGGGTCAGGTGCTATAGTACAAACGTTGCAAACAAAGACAGCGCACAGCCCAGTGTCGTGCTCATCTTTCATGTGACGGCCATGTAACATTACACTGTTTTGCTGAAAGACAGTGCAAGACTATTGAGAGGAACCTTGTAAAGTGCCGAGAAAACCATTTCTTGAGGCTGCGTGAAAGGAAAAAAGCAGAGGCAGCGGGCGTGCAAGCAAGAATAACCAATGACTGCATCACTTTAAGTGGTGAGCACTGTTTATAAGATGTTGTAAAAGAAGAAAGAGAAAATTTCATAAAATTCCCACAGACAATCACTAGCACACAAACAAGCACCTGTTCCAATTAATAGCCAGCAACTACATTAACTAGGTCCCCAACTTAGTCAGTCTAACCAGGCTACTTCACAAAGGAATTAAATATGCAATATGTGAAGTATGATGTCGATTTCATGTAGCAAATGAGACGAGGTGCACCTTTGTTCAGTGCTTCATCATTCCCCCTTGAAAATCACAAAGGTGCCGCATGGAAAGAAGCAGGAGCAGACGTATTTCCTTCATAGGGGAGCACTAGTTCTTCATTATTGCCAAAATTTGCGATAAACAGAAAGGCAATGAGAACAGAAGAAAGGACAGCAAGCCATTGGTGGAATTTACCTAAACATTTTGGCATGATGAGAGTTTCTCCACTGAATGAACGAGCATGGCAGCTGTTTCCTCATTACACTGGGTATGCGTGTGTGTATGACCTAGAATTTAGCATAATAGCCAGTGCCACTTGGCATCACAGCAGTAGATGTCTTTAAAAGACCAAGCTTATGGCTTAGAAGAATGCTTTTCATGGAAGTAATTTGTAGCCCTGGAGTGAATAACATGACCGAAATGAAAAATTCAGCATTAAAGAGGGCACTTTCCTTTTTTGGCTCCTAACGCAACTGCGCAACTAAACACAAATGTGAAAAGTGCAGTGTTCAAGTCGGTGCATACTAGTGGTAAGTGTGACACAGTGACGGAAGTGGCACTCGGACTTTTGTAACAGTTTCTGGAGCAGAAAAATATTGCACTTCCAAGCAAAAATATATGCTCTTGGAGATGAAAAACTTGCTGTTTCAAGCAAGAAAACAATGCTTTGCAGCAGTAACTAACTGCTCTGGTGTAAAGAGGAAGCTCTACATGGCACTTAAGCAAAAGAAGACACTGCATAAGTTCATACTTTCTGAAAAATTGTTATCATTATGTATTATTCTAAGATGCAACTCTTTTTCTTCAACATGCTATATTTCATTTTAGTATTATGATACAAAAAAAATTTAGATAAATGCAGATTTACCCCAATGCACAGTTAATCCTTCTGTATTCCAATAAAGAATTCATTCCTCCCAAGGTGTCATTGGCTCCATTATCCCTTTCATCTGCTATACACTTCCTCTGTTCAAACGTTTCCTCTGCTTAACTTATGTCCAACAAGTTCATACGTACAGCCACCCAATTTAAGGACGTTATCTTTGTTGCTGTCCTCACAGGTATAGATCACAGATGAAATAGCATCTGTGTTGTGTAGCTTGTGCATCCGTATCTACCTCCTTGTCTCATTTTCACAGTTCTTTTCCAGGCTACCTAGGCATAATAAAATGTGCCATACGCACAGGCACATTAAGCAGCAGTGCCCTCACAGTTGTGCATCACCATAAATATATAAAATAATTATGTCTTAAATTAACTACACTCAGCAGATGTAAAACACTAATCAAAGGCGTGCAGATACCATGGATCTCAAAGTGACTGCAATTTTATTTCACTTGTAATAGCCAGAAACTATGTGCCACGAAATTTCACACAGTGGCAAATAGGCCATCAATAAAGGCAAAAAAGTGCATTTCAGCCAACTAGCCGAAGTATCGGTGCTGTTGCAATATGTCTGGCGCTGATCCTTCTTTTTTTTTTTGCACCCACTGTTCTTCTGACTTCACCACAGCACAGCTGCATTTTCCATTGACACTGGTGGATCCAGAAAGGAAGGGGGGCCCCGCATCTGCCTGAGATATGGTCATATACTTAAGCGCCGACAAAACTGAATGTTTTTTTTTTCTTTTTCAGGTGGATGTCGGCGCAGGCATGGCACAATAGATGTGATACACAACACTTTGGCACAGCACTTAGCAGCATTTCCTTCACAGCAGAGTTTGGTGCAATTGGCACACCACTTCCATCACTGGTGACACCGCCAACATTTTGTAAAGTAACAACATGTAACAGCATGCATTACTGCAAGGTTTTGACTCATTTGGTTTTACTAACAGGCGCACAACCATCAAGTTTTCTTGCATACGCTCACATACACGGTTTGATTGCACTATAGGCATGCACGCTGGTTGCTATGGTGCAAGTGAGTAGACTGGCAATTCCTTCAATGCGGACTACTACCCAAGTGCCAAATCAGAATATATATAGCTCAGTGTATCCACCTTTTTTTTAATTATTGTAAGTACTTATGGAAGCCCATCTGTATTCATGAATAAACAATGCATGTTTACATACGAAAAATATTTTTTTTTTGCCAGTTTATGATCACTCTAAAATAATTGTGGTAATTTTTTTTTTTTTGAGATTGGTTAGTCTGAAGGTTTTAAATATGCAATAAAAAAATTGACCCTGGGGGTTGCATTTGGCAAAAAAAAAATTGACCATCAAATGGTTAAGTGTGGTGCAGTTACAAATGCACAGTAAACCCTCGTTATAACGAAATTACTGGACCGCAAGAAAATTCCACATATAAGTGGTTATTCAATAAAAGCAACTATTCCATAAAAGCTTATAAAAGTGTTTATTTATTTATTTATTTATTTATTTATTTATTTATTTGGTGCCTGCATCCCCTTTGCAGGCATTACAGCAGAGGGGCATATAAAAACACTACATAAATTGTTTTTCAATTCAAACACGTGTACAATGCCTGGTAATATTAATAATTGGACTCTATACCTGCAATATTTGACAGAAGAGCATTCCAGTCCCCTGTGGTTCAACAAAAAAAAAAAATGAGTATCGCAAGGCGTCACCTCTAAATGGAAGTTCATAATGTTTCAAATTATGGTCCTGTCTGCATGAGATATACGAT
The DNA here is from genome assembly GCF_050947875.1 of Dermacentor variabilis. Taxonomy (NCBI): domain Eukaryota; kingdom Metazoa; phylum Arthropoda; class Arachnida; order Ixodida; family Ixodidae; genus Dermacentor; species Dermacentor variabilis. Next base: position 55,441,375 of record NC_134569.1, on the reverse strand, counting down.
GGTGACCTCGTACACTTTTCTCTGTCAATGCCTGTTTTAGAATAATATATACTACGCAAAAATTTTGTCTAAGGCCCTTTCTTTGGTCCTTCAAATCCTGCCATTGAAGTTTACACTTGCTTTCAGTGGTACTGACGTTTCTGTTGTAATTTCCCCATACAAATTTGTGGGGATGCGCGACTGTCACTGTCCCCTGATATGTTGTTTTCCCCACGTATCTCGTGTCTCCTGTAATTCGGCTTCTCCGTGTAGCTTAGTGCCGGCGCAGGTCGGTCTGGTTGCAGCACATTACGAAAGACTGCGCGAGTGTGGCGCTGCTAGCCCCTCGTAACGATGAGGTTGATCGGGCGTGACAAGAACACTGTTCCTTTTTGGCTTGGGGTCGGCAAGTGGCGCAGACGTTTCGCATGTGTGCTGATCCCTGCTCTGCAAGACCATCTCGCGAGGCCTATAGGAGCAGGACATCAAATTGGACAAATTTGATCATTTGAACGCGCCACCGTTCTCGTGACCGCACACATGAACGACTACGCGTTGGTGTCCCAACATGGGGCGAACATATTCGCTCACTATCTGGTTGCGGTGAGTCGGACTTTCATTTTTTCATTTTTTTCATTTCTTAGATTTCCTAGATTCTAGACTTCCTAGATTTGTCGCAGGCCTGTCGGCATGTTCTGTGTGTTGTGAGTTGGCTAGGAGGCATTAGTGTATAAAGGTGCAATAAATGCCCTTGTGATTGTCTGCATTACTGCGCTGTTGTCCCCTTGTCCCAACACCACAGGGGAGAACCCCACAAAGTGAACTGCCCTATTCTGTATTTTTTCAAGTAAATCAGCTAACTCACCAGTATACGGGTCCCAACAAACACACACACATGCATGCTCAAGTACCGTACGTATGTGAGTAAAATATAGCCGTTTATTCTGTTTACTAGGTAATTGGCCAAAATTTCAATGAAGGAAGCCCAACTTATGTGCCACTTTTCCTATTATCTCCTGTACATGCTTGTTCTATCTTAAATCTGAGGTAAATAAAACACCTAAGTATATGCATTCCCTGAACTTGCATAAAGTAATGCTATTTAGTTTCTATTCATATGACTTACATGAATATTCCCTTGTAAATGTGCAGTAGAGTTGAAATAGCACAACTCCGCAGGTCTAATACGGGTATCATGTGGCACATTTTCAGTCAAGCTAGATTGGGAAAGACTTTCTCAGTCACAACTTGCATCTTTACGCAAGCTACAGGAGGGAACCAATCACGGTCGAGAATTTTGATCCAGATCGGGCTTGATTGCAATCTAAAGTGGCTGTGTGAGACTTGTGCAAGAAACCTGGTCATCATTGACAGGCTCGCCTAAGTTAGGCCGGCAAAAGCCAGCATGCGCAAAACATTTTGCAATCTTCGCAGATGCCAGCGTTTTCTATGAATAGCTTAGCAAATATATGGTATCAGGTATGTCAATGTTGCAATCCTTGGCGGTGACATATACGATGATCATGCATTGTAAAAGAGTCTAGTGGTATAGCTATGGATCAGGGCAATAATGCCCTGATCCATAGGTTGCAATATATCATGGTTGTGACATGATAGTTCTGCAGACACCTGCAAGGTAGCAATTGCCACCTTTGTAGCAATTTGCTACGTTTGGATGGATGTCTCATTTTCCCTTTATTAATATCATGATTGTGTTCGCTGGCAGATACTCCTTGCTTTCTTTGCCTCCCTATGAGGAACCACCTGTTGTAGTGTATGTGTGCTTCGACAACAATTTGTAGAATACAGCCTCATCTAGATTGTAGATGTATATTTATTCAGTGCTCCTCGGAACCTTGCACGCTGCGGGGACATTTGACTTCTCACTGCGTTCAATCTGATTTATGATTTTGAGCTTCACGACGAAAGGCGCATTCTGCCATTTCATCACGGCAACAATGCAGGGGAAGGCCCACAAGGTGCGCACACAATGAACTAGAAAAGCAGCGAGACAACTCGTACTTTCACCATCTTGCACGACGAGGGCACAAGAGCCTCTGATTGGCTGTCTGACCAAGCGCTGCGGGCGGGCCAAGAAAATTATTTGCAGGCGGGTGTCAAAGTTTTGTCCGAGGCAGCACGGTCATGGTAGGGAGCAGTTGGATGGAGCCGCACCGGCGGGTTTCCCCGCCACTGCGAAGGAAAGCCAACTTCTGGGGACACTTTTCTGCTGCTTGACGTTCAATATATTGGGAGTCGCTGCTATTTTTGCTCGATGCAAGCATAATTTTTCCTATATATATACTCATTGTAACTATACTGTGTCCAGAAATTGTTCGATATAAAGAATAATTCGATATAGACGGGTTCGACTGTATAAGGCAAAATGTGGACTGGTGCAAGCCTGCTTGGTCCTTCAAAACAGACACAATAGCATACAATCTTCAGCAGCATTTCACAGGATGTCATGACTGTTTCAAGTGGGAATGTAGCAACAGCATTGACTGAAATGTTGTACTGCTGTGGTAATTATACTGCTTCTTTTCCCTATATCACATAGACACATACTCTATCTCGTTACTTTGCAGCGCTGTGGAAACATCTAGACTTCTTAACCAATAGGAAATGTGAAAGCCTCTTAAAATGTATTCATTCGTACTATGCCGTCTGCTCACACTCCTGTCGATCCACGCTCTTCAAATCAAAGGGTGGTTTAACAGATGTAACCAATGGTTTGGCACTCTAGCCATAAGCTGCCTTTACATGAAAGCGACAGTAAGGCATCACATTATTTACATTAGTCCTCAGTAGTTCCTTGCAGCCTCCTCAGCAAAAAGCAGGGGTGAATGCCCTCTAAATATGTTCACCTGCACTGTGTTATCTGCATGGCATCTAGTGGGCATTTCCTTGTCACCCTGGCATGTCTGTTATGTTCATAGGCTTACCAGTACAGTGAACACTCGCTGGCATTTGGGAAAAACACAGTTCTCTTGATAACTGCAATCATACTTACACTCTTCCCTTTTCTTTTCTGACTGCACCAAACACATTGAGCACTAGTAACCTTGTTTGTTTCTGGCAATGGCAGAGTCTTTGATTATATCGCTCAGGAGATTTACCTGATGCCCAAAGCGTGGCAGTTTGGGCGAGTTGGTATGTCATGGACTTTTTTAGGCTTGTAGCGCAGCTCAGAAAGAGCAAGAAGGAAGGTGGAAGAGGTAAGGAAAGGGAATGGAGAACAGAGTGAGCATTCTCCGTTCCCTTTCATTGCCCATTCCACCTTTTTTTTTTGCTCTTTCTGAGCTGTGCTACATTACCTGATGCCATTTTTCTGAACAGTGGCACACCACCTAGTGCCAGCCCTTACCGTGATATTTTAGACCTAAAGCCCTTGGATATGGTTTGTTTTTATCTTTAAAAAGTAAAAGCATATGCAAGGACCATAGTTAGACCCACTGCGAATGCACCACCCATCTGCTTAACCACAGTACTATGCATACTGAGATATCAACATTTTAGCATACTGTCCTTGCATAAAGTGCTAAAGCATAGTATATTAAATTAATGATGCAGTGAAGAATCAGGCTTTTATAGTATTTTGCATCGCCAATACATCAACAGTGTTATTACTGCGGTTCCACCTGTTAGATAGAAATAAGCATCACTTATGGCTTGATGCTGTCTTTGTAGGCCTAGCAGTGTCAAAGAAAACAGTTTGTCTAGATAATAATGACAAAACATACCTAATGCTTTGCCCTCAGTATGAGATGAGGATAAAAAATGGCTGATTTCAGCATTTATTTCTTGTTGTTAGGGCGGTCAGCAAGGAAAAAGTGCGAATTTGGATCAAAGCAGGCGGTCTGGGTCGTCTGGGTACGCAGTCAGTTACTGGCTGTAGCTTCCAGAATAATTCACGGTATATGACGTGCACGCACATATAGCTTAACATACCTTATATTGCAGTAACATATCACATATCACACAAAACTAAATTTGTTCAATCTCCTCAATAATAGACTGTTACATCTGGAACAATGTTCAGCTGTGCAAGGATATTGCCTGTGTACACCTCGCACCTTCGAGATTGCTGCAAGTTACTTGCAACATAGAGTATGGTAGATGCAAAGTGAGCTCCTATGTTAACTACCACTGAACCCCCGACTATAATGCATATAGAAAGTCAGCAAATTTGCATCAAGTAAAGATAGGTGTACCTTGTTAAATACACTGCAATTTTCAACCGCTTTAGATACAGAAATTAACACATACTTAGCAGTTTGTACAAAATTATTTGCAAGCAAACACATTAGAACCACAAGTTATTCTTAAAAAGAAAAGTTAACAAAAGTGCTATTGAGCCCCTATTCTTATTAATCGCAGACAGTCGTCATTGAAACATCTGGTGCGTGCATGCATGCGTGTGTGTGCGCGTATTTAATCTTCAAAACTCATCCATTGTGTTACATTCATGCAAGCGTGGCATGTTTTCCTGCAACTTGCTTAAAAACTGAGCTACCGCTAGCAGAGACCTCAGCTCTTCCTTTGTGCAACCCCTGCATGCTTCTGTCTCATGGGATGAGTCCAGACCGTAAAGGTACTTGCATGTTATTAGGCCTCCGCTGGTTGGCACGGTCACTTGCGCTATGGTAGCGCCGCCGACCACTTTGCAGCCGTTCTGCCATAACGCCATCGTTGCTACGCAGGAAGGCATTTTGCCGCATGGCTTCACTTGTGATGAGGACCCCCGCAGAAGGCACTACACAAAAAAAGACATGCACACATGAGTTCTTCAATGATCTGACCTGCTGAAGAAGGCCAAAGGATGGGGAGAAGAATTGTGAGGTTCCTTGCACCAACCACAAAAGAGGGGAACCGCTCAGCTGACACTACATAGTGATAATAAGCACACAAATGCAGTGTACTCACAATGATCCAAACTTGTTCAATGTAAAATTTTATTTATTCATGCGAATCTCAAACTTTTGATCTGTCCAATATGTTTTTAATATATTTTGAAACTGCATGATTCTAACAAGTCTTTCGGTTAAAACATTCCGGCTTTCCAGTGTGGGCAGAGCACTACACTGCCAAACACACTCGGTGAGGGGACATCCATAGGAAATAGCCAAAATGTGGCCACATTGAATATTCATGCTGCTGCAAACATTAGCACTAGCCAAGTAGTACTACTGATAATGAGCAGTCATGATTCTGACAACCCGGATGTGCACATATGAGTGCCCTCTCTCCCCTGTAATCCCTAGCAGTCAATAAGCCACTTACCTTTGCACATTATTTTAAAATGAAGCTTTCTTTGTTTATGAATAAACATGAACAAACTATGAACAAAGAAAACGTTACTTTTCGCAAATGGTGTACTTACGTGTAATGTGCAGCTAGTACCTAATGCAATCAAGAAAGCAGAACTGCACATCACAAAAATGAATGTTTTCTGTCTAATTACTTCTTGCTACACAGGTTTTCAAGATTGTGGATAGCAAAAGTACAATATAATAGAAATATAACAACACAGATAACAAGAATAAGAAAGGTGGGAAGAAGGAGGCAACCAACTTGCTTTAAAATGAAATCTGTGAACACTGGATGCGTGATGAAAAAAAAAATGCAGCGGCTCTAATGCTGTTATTCTTTCTGCAGTTCGCATTCATTTGCACACTAATGAGTATTGTAAACTTACCACATAGCAACAAGCAAACTTTTAACAGAACGAAGTTGTTGAACTGTCATGCATGAGTAATCTGTTTATATCACACTATAAATATAGCATTTAATAAAATGTAACACAATAAAATATTTTATTTGTGAGCATATTCACTTTAGAGTTCATACAGTGTATTACCCTTGCACCGGGTTTCATGGCATAGCATTCTAGATTGGCATGAAACCCTTTGTGGATGAACAGCTCAAACAAACAGCAAATGGGATGTAGGAAAAACAATACATTCCGACGATGAGGTACCTATAGCATCTGTCAACGATGATGCGCTTCCAAGAGCTCCGACTGAACCACGGATCAAGCTGTTAACCCGATTCCGGAATCGGTCCGACTCGGTGAAGTCCAGTTCCTCGAAGCGCATGCTTTGTACAACAGCACCACTCCTCCTTTGCCTCTGCTGGGGAGCTGCAATGACAGTTTGTAGAAAATGCCCGATTTCATAAATGAATGCTATCTGAATGATGAACTTGGTTTTCTTCCAATAGGTCAACTAAGTTTGAAGTTCTAAAGGACTTCATGTAGGTTTCCTAAACCAAGAGAGAGGTTCACAGGAAGATGGAGGCCTGAAGAGATTAACAGTGGTAGAACAAGAAATGTCGCTGAAGACAATGTTTCGACAAGAGGACTTGTCTACATCAGGGCAACATTCCATGTTCGACCAATGTTAATGCAGGCTTGAGCTTCTAGATATGTTACCCTGTAGGAGAGTTCAGCCATCAGTGCATTCTTAATGGTGATACATATGGTGGCACAGTGAAGCACTGTGCCACCGTGTTTACAATAACTTTTTTACACTTCTTACGTCTTGCCTAATGCAAGGTGCTTTTGGCCCATTCTGATTGATGAACATTCACTTATACAAGGCAATGACCAGCATAGTCTTGTTACGCCATCAAGCAACAGTTGTAAGAAGTGTGACGACAAGTAAAATTCAGTAGAACCCATCTCCCGATGACAGTCAGCGGCAATGCACTTTGCATTGGGTCAATATGGCGACACAATGTATTGCCACCGTCGGAATGAGTTATGCATGAGGTGTATACTGCAGCAAAACTCCTCTTTCGTGCCTCCCTAAGAACACTCAGTGGCATCTAGCAGCGCTGCTGCAAAGCCCGTGTGTGGCTTCTGAAATGCATGGCACGCCAGTGCGTACAAACACTGCGAAATGCGTCATGTGGCAGCCAGACATCTCTCTCAGGCTTCTTTCTAAACACACCGCGCCCTCCAGTGGTGCTGATGAGAAGTTCACACATGGCCTCAGAGATGAGAAGTGTGGCTGGGTGCGAAAGGTGAAATTTGTTCCCTCGCTTGCTACACATCCCAATGTCACGTACAAAGTGACCCAAGTTGGCAAGAGGTTCATTGACGAGCAGCACATACTCAATACATTCATGGCACAGCTCGCTAAGACATTGGTGTGAAAGACGTTCATTGAAAAGCAGCACATACCCAGTACACTTGTAATGCAGTTTGCTAAAGTGTTGGGTTGCTGTCCTTGAGGAAACTGTGTAACATGGGCTCGATTCTGCCCAGCATCAGAGAAATTTAAAGGATCTTTTTTGTCATTGTAGAGCAACACACATCTACTGGCAAATAGCCAGTGACCCAAGGTGGGATCAAAGAGGTTCATCGAAGGCTAGCACAGACCGCCCGGCCCATACTTAGTGCTCCAAGTCGGCACCAAAGAGTTCATTAAACAATGGTAAATACTCAGTTCCGCAACTACGGTGACCCATATCGGTGGGAAGGAGGTTCACTGAAGAGTGGCACCTATGGACACATTGCGATATACTCAATGATTCATGTTGGTCTAGCAGTTGGTATCGAACCTTGTCCCCTCAGCATGGCAGTCCGATGCTCTAAGCATTTGACCATGGACTAAACAGTGACCCCGGTTGGCAGGAAAATAGATACAAACATAAATAGAAACACAGACAAATAGCCCCCCGGAAAGACTGTGAAGTACCCTAAGAATGTGAATGCATTAACAAGCAGCGAAAGTGTCTGTGACAACATTAACAAGGAAATGCGCTTTCTATGAACAATATCCCCATTTCCAAAAATTTTGAGGAAATTCAGTGATGCGCTGGAGTTGCTGTCAATACGGAAATGGTCAGGGCTTGCCTATTCTCTCCCTGCTTGGCTGAGGAACAACTGGCAGCTCCTGCCACGACGCCTTGGCTGTCTCGTCCTGGCTGGTCGAGCCATAACCCGCATCTGACTGGTCTCCTGCAGCAGTGTGAACCCTCGGCTTGGCCACTGCATCTACATCCAGCAACAACTCCCCGGTCAGTCTACAGACTTGTGACAAGGGCAAGGGGGTAAAGAATACCATATTCGCATGAATGTAATGTGAAGACCAATATACAATGCAAGCTTAGAATACCATGCTTTAAGAATAGTGGAATGGGCAATTACTACAAGGCATGCCTGCGCACACCACAACATATGCATTTACGGCACCATGCTGGCTCACATTGTAGTAAAATCTGAGCACCTTTAAGAGGCACAATGGGGAAATTCGTCATGAAAAAAGCTCACATTACATTTGTAAGAAACAGCACTGAGTGTCCCAGGTAAAACAGCACCCAAATATTAATAATAGTGCTTTGCAAGGTCATCTCTGACAAGGCTCTTTTGACTGGCTAGTCTGAGTTGGCCAAAAACATTATGGATGACTCCAGAGCTAGTAATATAAAACTTTATATGCAGTGTGGCTCTTTAATATTAATGTAGCGTTAACAGATCTTAGCAAAGGCAGCTGTTGGAAAATGTGATCAAACATGTTTAAAAAGTGTTGTCCAGTAGCAACCAGGGCACTGATGAATCAATCGATGACCGAAGCACCCCTAGCATCAACAAACCTGAGCACTGTTTGCAGAGCAATTATTTCAGAAAGAAAACAGCAGCCTTAACATAAGTCAGACTTTTAGTTATTTAGGTGCATGATTTTCCTTCAGCACAGTAATATGAATGAATGAATGAATATATCTTTATTTCCAATAGATTGGGGGAGACAGGGAAGAAAAGCTGCAAGTGCAGCTTGAAAAAACACCCTGCCCCCTCAGTCCCAGAATGTAAAAATGAGGTGAAGTTCTGCATAGATGGAAGCCGAATGCAATGCGAAAGAATTCTGGCAATAGATACAAGCTAAATATGACTCCAGAGTCCTGGTTAAAGGTTCCCTGTCCTCTGCACTGTCAAGCATCAGTGCTGGTAACATGCTTGCATGGTTGAGAAGTTGGAGGCATAGACTGAGCAGCATTTGGTCACAACTTTCATGCGACAGAGCAGATGAGAAATGGGTCACATTCTAACCAGAGCTGGACCGGTCATCTGTCTTGATGAGCAGCTCAGGCAGCAGCTCTGGAGTCACAGCCATTGGGTCAAGCTGGGGCCGCAGGGTCTCCTCGAGACTAGTGTGGCTGCTGCCTGCACTACGTGGAGCATCAGGTACTGTACAGCCCAGAGACCCCTGGGACCGCCGCAGAGCACATTTGAACTGAGACACGGCTAGCACGACGTTGCGCAGCTTGGCCCAATGAGCACTGTCCCCTGTGGGCCATGCACACTCCAAGACTGCCTGCAAGAGAAGTGCCAGACAGGGTGAAGTGGTGGCAAGAGAAAAGCTTCAATGAAACAAAGGTCTCACAGACTCCAAGAAATGATGCAGCCGAGGATAATATTGTTACGTAACAGAAGTCCCATATAATCATGTATTTACAATATTTACACGAGACAACGATGCATAAACAAGATGGCTGTCAAGCCCGATTCCACCTTTACACATCAAACTATCTTCTTCTGACTTGCGCCACTCTTGGTTGCCCGTGACATAACCCCACCTGTAAAGGCGCCATCTCGGTGCTAGCTATAAGGGAGGTGGACTCGCGGCAAAGTAAGGCTTCAGCCGGAACACATGCACAAAGTCCGTTAGGACACGCGAGTCCAGCGGAGAAATCTCGTAGTTCACATTGCCAAGCTGATGCAATATCGTGATGGGCCCTGTGTAGCGCGGCAGAAGCTTTTCAGACAAGCCGACGTGGCAACATGGTGTCCATAGGAAGACAACAGAGCCAGGAGGAAATTGAATGTCCCAATGTCGGCTGTCGTACCGGATCTTCTGTGCGGCCTTAGATGAGAGCCGGCAATCTGGCATGCCGTCCGAGTCCGGGCAAGGGCAACTTGAGGATATTCAGTGGGAGTATTCGTCGAGGAAGGAAGCAGTGTGTCAAAGGGCAAGAAAGGGTGGCGGACCAACAGAAGGTAAAAGGGTGAAAAGCTAGCACTCTTGTGATGAGATGAATTATAGATAAAGAATGATGAAGGGTAATGTGCCGTCTCAATCACTGTGGTTGTCAGAAATGTACATAGACAACATTTCTGTCAACGTGCAATTTAGCCACTTCGTCAGTCTGTTTGTCTGTGGGTGCAGGCAGTGGAAAGCTTGTGCTCGGCAGAACAGGTGTGAAGTAGGTCTTCAACTACTCGGGACAAGAAGGTGTGGCCACGATCAGTGAGGAGCTGCCGAGGTGCACCGTGATGGAGGATGACATCATGTAAAAGGAAATCTGCCATCTCCATTGCAAAGCTTGTGTGCAAAGCTCATGTGATCAAATACCAGTTCGCATCATCACCACTCGCGACAACGACCCGCTTATTCCAGATTTCGACATCGGAAAAGGGCTGAGAAGAATGATACTGATGCAAAAGAATGATTCTGAGAGCACATCGGTGGGGTGAAGGCGTCCAGCGGGCAGCACAGCGGGTTTTTTGCGGCGCTGATGGGGTGCACAGGCTACAATGTAGTGGTGCACAGAGCAGTACAGCTCTGGCCAGTAGAAGCGGCGTCATACGTGGCCATAAGTACGCGAAACGCCAAGGTGGCCTGCACTAGGGGCGTGATGCAACTGGTCAAGAACTGATGTCCGGAGATGGCATAGTACGAGTAAAAATTCTGGTCCTTCAGGGCGTAGGCTACGACAGTATAGAATGTTGTCGTGGAGCACGAACATGTGTAGCGTGGGCTCCGAATGTACAGAATTGAGACGATCGATGAGAACACGTAAGCAGTCATCACACCGTTGTTCAGTGCAGATGTCGTGCAGATCAGAAATGGCCAAGATGCAAGAGTCGGTGTCATGCGCATCATATTCAGGGCGGTCGACAGGATGACGGGAGAGGCAGACGGCGTCCTTGTGCAATGAGTGCTGGGACACTGACACCATAGACTAAAACTTCCATCAAGTTCCGTTTGGTCGGCAAAATGATCAGAGGGTTTTGCGGTTGAGTCGTCAATGCAGTGTCACCTCTGGGAGCTGCATTGCTTAGTTTTCTGGATACGGGCGTCGGGGCTTCATTAGGGATAGTGGGCAACGAACCTGCAGTGATAGGGACGATGGTTGGCAAGCTGGCGGCGAATGGGACTGGTGACGTCAGAAAGACAAGGGGCTGTTCCAAGGAGCATGAGCGTCACTGTTTGGCTGTTGCGGTGCCAATGGAGGCTGGTAATGATGCTCACTTTGCTCGGGGTGATAATAACTGGTGGATGGCAGTGCAGAGGGGAGGAGACAGTACAATTTTTTACAATGGCAAGCAACGTGACCGATGCGCCAGCAGGCAAAACAGATGGGCCGATCATCTGCGGTTCGCCACTCGACTGGGTTTTGGTAATGTGCAGGATACCGCGAACCAGACGATGCACCTGGAGCATAAGACAGTTGTGAAGCATCAACAGCACATACACACTGAACTCCAAAACTAGCGAGTTTTTTGCAGACCTTGTAAGCAAGGCAATGGCCTTGTAAACAAGTTGTTCGGTTCACTGGGGCAGGAAAGAAAAGCTGCAGGAGCCATGGCTTCAAGTTTTCGCCGCACGATCCGCGTCAGGTCATCTGATGATGTTCACTGGACTCCCAGCCTGTCGTCACAAGAGGATGTCGCAGCTGTGTTTGGCAGACGTGCAAACAGCATTGCAATGCGGCGGCTCTTGGCCTGCTCAATGATGTCCTGTACTGTTTCACAATTTTCGCACATGAGCAGGTTGAAGGCATCGTCAGCGATCTTCAGTACATGCCCAACCTTGTCTGACTCAGCCATATCGCATTCAGCCTTATGGCACAGAGCCAGCACGTCCTGGATGTAAGAGATGTGTGAACCTGTGGACGTCTGGGCGCAGGCCGCTACTTCTTAGTGGTGCTTTTCTGCCCGGTGGGACGGACAAACAGGTCCCACAGCTTCTGTCTGCATTGTCCTAGTCGTTAAGCTCTTCCTCATGGCTGTCATACCACACCTTTGTCGTGCCTTGTAGGTAGAAGACCAAGTTAGTCAACATAACTGTCGGATCCTATTTGTTGTAGGCACTCACATGTTCATACGTGGCAATGCAGTCTTCCATGTCGAAGTGGTTGGTGCCGCAGAACATCCCTGAATCCTGCTGTTGAGCCAGCACAACCATCGGGATTGTAGACGTTGATGTGGTCCGCACCTGTTTCGTCTGTCATGTTGTCCAGTCTGAGGTGACAACCACTGCAGAGCTCCGTTGTTGTTTCTCGTGAGCACCCAGCACCTCTCACCAATTTGTTAAGTTTCAGAGGTCACATATAAAGGTGTATTTATAATATTTACAAGAGACAACTTTGCATAAACAAAATGGCTGACAAGACCGATTCCACCTCTACACGTCAAATCGTCTTCTTCTGGCTGGCGTCACTCTTGGTTGCGCCGTAACAATATTGCTGCGGACCACTATTTGTTGGCAAAGAGGCCAGTGATCTTAAGACGATGACACTTTGAAACTTGTGCAGGCTGTTGCCTTTCAGCCAAGTGCAATGTATCCATTTGATAATATTCTAGTATATAGCTTCTGGTCTGCATATTCCATTGTAATATGTTTGGTGGAGGTGGATGTCTTCCCACGTAACAATAGTGAAGTCACCCAACTAATGTTTCTCCTCCAAACAATGCTGTTGTAATACATTTATTAACATTTTCCCCACTACCCTCTTTAATGCCCTAGGGCCTGGTGGGTAAATAAAAAAAATAATAAATAAATAAAGGTAGAGTCTGGTTCTAAACCCCTTATAGCCTACCACAGCCTAAGTCCAAACAGCCACAAACAGTTGAACCTTAGAAGAGCGACGAGTTAGGCAAGTTGGTTCAGGTTAATGTTAAGTTATTGTATGGGACCCTTACACAGCAATCAACTGCCCCAAGCTTGAAAAGATTCAACGTCTTGCCTCAAGATTTATATTTAATAAATACCGCCACATCTATTCCTTCACCCAGCTGTGCGAACAAGCTCATCTACTAGCTCTTGAAGCAAGAACCAGATATGGAAGATTGAAATTCCTTTACCTTATTATCCACAACTACATTAGGATAAACAAATCAGAGTATTTTGAAATCACAACTAACGAAATCTCCAGACATCGCCACAGTAAGTTCATTCCGTTACTGGTTTTAAGAAATGACTGCTTTAAGTTTAGTTATTTTCCCCCCACTTGCAAAGCTTGGAACACTCTCCCAGACTCTGCGGTTTCATCTTCCACACTGACGAAACACCTTCATAAAATTGAGAATATTTTGTTTGCTACTGAGACCAAGCAGTAGGACTGTATGGCCTGAGTGAACTTATGTTTTTTAGCCTTTATGATGTTCTGCCGTTTTGTTTTGAGCCAAGAGATTGTACTTTCCAACATCCCTACGTACATTTATTTTCAGTTAATTATCTGCCCGTCCTTGCATTTTGTACTTTATATTATGTTCAAATTTGTTCTCTCTCACTCCTGTTATAGTCCCTCTGAGTATGACACCCTCAATAAATGAAATGAAAAAAAAAAAGCCCCGTGTTTGTTGTCTTGCTTCATCCTTGTCCTTTGCGCTGCCGCTAATCGTGAACGTTGTTATAACGAAGCCGCACTAGCCACGAAAATACCTTTATTATATCTGACATTCGTTATAAGCCGACATGCAGATATTGGTGAAAAGAATCACGATCAGATCTATGCCATAGAAATTCAAGTGAAGTGCCTTTGAGTCTCCTTCCGATTTTGATGACCCGTCAACATCTTGCAGTGCCGATACAAGATAAGGGAACAAAAATTAATTTCACACACGCTTTCTGACCCGCCAAGCATAGACAACCATGCGATTGATGTTATCAAGAGAGAGCGACCCATTGGCTTCCCGACTGAGTGGTCCAACAAGCCAAGCCACTGGCCAGAATGTGCATGCTGCCGACAGACTTTTCAGACACAGAGGGTACCACACATGGGTCCATACTCTGCTACTACTGCTGTGAGTCTGTAGCCTGTGCATCTGATCTCCCACTTGATTGCCAATAAAGTCTACGAGTGCGACATATTGACAGCGAGCTCCCCGTGACTGCTTTCACCAGCCACTCTGCTGACTTCACTGTTTAGGCCGCTAAGCCTAGCCAGCTGCCCCTTCGTCTAGGTTTTGTGCCAGTCAACATGATGGCAACTTCGCTCATGGCTGCCACGAGGCAGTGGTTTGCTGAGCAATGCTTGCGGTGGTGTGCATAGAACATGCATCTTATGGGCCAAATGCACTGCAGATCTAAGCACATTCTAGCAGTCATCGTCACCTTCATCGGCCGCCTTTTCTTTATGGCGTGCTCAGACGCGTGTCTCGTGCCTCGTGCCGTGAGCTTAGAAAAAAAAGGGAAAAAGAATGAAAAAGAGCCTCTTCAGCCCCTGCCATCGGTCCAAACGATTCTCAGGTCTTTCACTCACTGACTCCCACATTGTTGTTGTGGACCTAATCTCGGTCCCTATGATGTGGTGACCAGGACGAGATCGTACGGTGAGCATGTCATGGTCGAGGCCACGAATGAGAGACCGACGACCAGTCCAGAGGGCCTCACCACAGTGTAGATTACCTGCCGTCCTTTTTGCCACACAATCCTGCAGCCTGGTTTACTAAAGTGGAGGCCATCTTCGACCTTTGGCGTATTATCTCACAGCACGCGAGGTTCCTCCATGCTGTCTCAAGACGTTGTGGATGCGTCCCATGACATCACCCCCTATGACCACTTCAATATGACGATGCTGCAATGCAAGTCAGTGTCCGTGTGCAGGCACCTCCAGCGGCTTCTCAACGAAGAGGAGTTTGGCAACCATTGACTGTCAGAACTTCTGCGTCGTATGCGGCGGCTTCTCAGTGACTGTAGGCCGGATGCAAATAGACCGCTGCTGATGAACTGTTCCTTCAGCGCCTGCTGCAGAATCTGGTGGTTACCTTGGCTACCACACCAGAAGGCATGTTTCTTGACAATGTTGCCAAGCAGGCTGACCGCATCGCTGACTATTCAGCAAGAGGTGCTGTGGCAACAACAACCATTCCAGTGTTGCACCTCGAAGATCGGTAGTCTCACCTTGAATTGACTGACGAACTTGCTGAGACCATTACTTCACTGTGGTCATTGCCCCACCATCGTCAGCGCAACTACAATTGCCATTCCATATTCCGTTCTTGGCCCAGGTCCTGCTCAGGCCCTTGTTAGTCACTGACAGGATTGCTGGACAAGAATTTCTCGTGGCAGTTTTAATAAAAAAGCGCTAAGATGAAGACAAAAAGGCACACATACGAAAGGACAGGTGCTGAACTTCCAACAGGCGTTTATTTCAAATGATAATCTATTTAAGCACTGTGCATCAGGTACATCATGCAGAATGCGTATTCTGCACATGCATATGCAGAATGTTTGGTATGTCTTGAAGAGTCATTCACGTAGCGTTCGACAGGATTCGACAGATGGTAAGCGCGATCATCATTAGCTAGACTTAGCACACGACAAACTGCTGTGGTAAGTTCGGGGTGCGATCATTACGCGGCAAAGAAAAAAAAATCAAATTTTGACAGCAAAATTCAGGGGTGCGATCATTACACAAGTGCGAACATTATGCAAGTAAATATGGTAGTATAAATGACCCTTCTGAGATGTATCGCTAGCAGTTTCCAACAGCACAACCTCGATGCCACCCCATCCACTTTGATTGCAGCGCCGCCACAGTATTTTTCGTCGTCGCACGCCTCACTGAAAAGCATGCACCGCCCCAGCCGCTCATCCCACTCAACCATATTCTAGTGCAATCTAGTAGGAGCTTACTCCATTTAAATAAAGTATGACCAACCACAATCAAATATTTACCTTGTTATATCTGTACTCGTCCCATATAGGTTCGACTATTGCCAATGTTGGCATATCAGCACAAAAATACATTAGAAGGCAACAGATTACACATTTCATTAGATAAATTTAATAGAGGTATGCAAATATTCAAAGCTTGTGAATAACAAGTTGAATAATGTCCTATATGATTCAGTCTTCGAATCGAATAGGACACTATTTGTAAACGAAAATATTTTTCGAATACTTTTCGAATATTTAAAAGAGTGAACTGCGCCCAAATAAATATACAATTGGAGCAAAAGTATTGTCAATTTTCAGCCCCGTGGGCACAGTATAGGCATAAAACATGAGAACTTGCATAGTGGAGCAGGCTATGTCACTTATGTAGCCATACTTTACAGGCTGTACTGCAATCATTCGCGCTCTCTGAAGAGTGCTGTGCATGCGATGTAACTACTTGTTTGATCCTAATGCTCCATAACAATGCTTCATAACATACTATGTAATGACAAAAACTTACTAACATTAAGAATAGTGGGACATGTACACCGTTTTATATTAATTGATAACAGCTATTAATTATTTGAAAACTATTTGAAAAGTATTCTATTTTCAATTAGGTTCAGTTCACTTCTGGCCCTATTCAATTCGTACTCTATTTGATTTCAAAGATCACTATTTGCACACCCCTAAAATAGAAGTTCACACTCCAGTAATTTTAGACATGGGAGCCCAAGTGGAGAACCTACATCTAGGAACATGTGGCCACACGTCATATATATTGTTTCAAACGACGCCTAATGAGCACAATGTTCTGCATTGGTGAGAAAAACATGTTACAGCATTTATTGGAACATGCAGCACTATATACCTCAATGCCTATTTAGTAGTAACATTTCATCAAATAAATGCCCGAGTGACAATAATGACCTAGGATGTGCCTTGTCCTGTCGTCTCTCTTGTGTCCATTGTTTTGCGTTAAACAAAGTAATTATGGATTCGCACCAACCAGCACGCCAATGCATTGTGCTGACCTAGGGAGTACTCAGAATACAATAAACTTAAACCAGTAATACTCTCCAACATGCAGTTGGTAAATAACTAAATATCAAAGTACTATACAAAACAAAAACACATGCAGCACTTTTTGCTTTTTCACTTGAAATGCCTGTGTAACATGCATTTGTATATTGAAAGCAGTTCAACAACCTGAAGCAACAGGCCCTGCCTTCCATACTGTGACTTCCTTGACTGCAGCGTTAACTGGCAGACATAAATACCGTACTTACTCATATAATGATCGCACTTCTTTGTCAAAAAAATTATCATTAAAATTGATTGTGATCATTATCAGGGTTAAATTTTCCGTTAAATTTTTTTTTTTCATCCCATGTTTGCTGCGGGATGACAACAGGTCAACAAATAAGCGGCTGCTGCTGTAACAGTGCGGGACACCAAAACAAAAATGGCGACCAGCGGAGCAAGCCGAATGCGCCGAACACGATTTTTTTTTTTACAGTATATTACGCGCATTGAAACAGTTTCTTCCGTGTCAGTAATGAATAATATTGTTACTATCGCCAAATTTCCGGCAATAACATAGCCATGACCATTTTTAGGGGACAGAAACAGAGGTGGATGCGCTTAGCTGATAGTGACAGAAAATCATGGCGGGCACGCTGCGGAAACTGAGGCGTTTGTCTTCACTAGTATTTTAATACGGCATGCTTCCGCTATGGGTGGGCAAATATCTTAGCTGTGTTACAAGCGTTGGCGTATGAATAGGGTACACTTCTTACATATCAGTGTAAATGTGGCTACTATCGTTGCTGCTTGTGATTTGTTGCGTGCCCACGAGTGCAGACAAGAAGAATCAAAAGGCGCCTTTTTTGTTGTTGACCACAACCATTATAAAGCCTACACATAATAAAGGCAAGTTTGGTTGTAGCTTTTTTTTTTTGTTACGGAAGCGCGGAAAGTAATGAAAGGAATGAAATGGGGCATCTGCTTAAGAATGTTCGGTGCGTGCAGACCGCTTGGTACATCTTGGAAGAGTTGTTTGCATAGCATTCGACAGCATTCGACAGATGGTAAGTGCAATCATCATTAGCTAGACTTTGCACACGACATATCGCTGTGGCAAGCTTGGGGTGCGATCATTATGCGAGTGCAATCATTATGCAAGTAAATACGCTATAAGAGGGCTATTCACTCTAAAAAGGTAACATCAGAAACTTGTTTAATTCATCTTGGCAGTGGAGATATTGTGTATTTTCTTCAATGACCTATAAAATTACTAAGAGACCAAATGTAATCATTAGGTTTGTGGTATTAAAGCTGTATCTGTGGCCACTTGATCCAAAATTAGCGGAACATAGAAACTTAAGATTGTAAGCGCCCATTATCACTACCATTTTCTAAGTGACATAGGTACAATGAATACATTAACAGCTGGGTGAGTTTGGACAAACTCAACTCCATCAACTTCGCGACAAATGTTTCACACAGGAAAACCATAAAGTGCCCTCATTTATTTTAACGTTTGTTTCATTCCTTTCACTGCGTCTGATCTGTCAGACAGTTTCTAGCAATGCGTTGTTATAGCACAGCACCTTCACCATTACTGCCTGTACCAAAGTGATATTACCCACCAAAAGAACAAAGCATGCACACAAACAAGAAAACAAGAAGCAAAAGTGATGACAAGACAGATAAATGAGTACGCAGTAAACATAGCCCATTACCTTGTTATAGTAGCCATAGGTTATCGCATTGGCTTGAATGCCGTGCTTTTTCATGTCAAACAGGATCTTGACAGCAAGAGCAGGCTGACCATATTGGCCACAAAGCAGCATAAGGATGCGATAAGAGACCTGAAATGTACAAAGAAAGATCAAATTACTGCTTTTGGTTGCACTCATGCAAACAAGAAAAACAAAGGACATTGAACCTGTTATTTTTAGTGTTTTCAATGTTGAAACTACACTTTGTGAAAAATTAGTTAACTGCCAAGATTTAATTTGATCCCTAGTACAGCCAACTCGTGTTCATTTGAACTCCTAGGGGCCATAGATTCTTTACATTATCAGTAATCTAAACTACCTGTACACAAGTAAAATTTGTTCAAGAAAAAAATAATTACGAGTTCCCACACAAACGAATACACACGCATGCAATATTGATTGATTTATTGATTTCTATTTACACACACACACACACACACACACACACACACACACAGTTGGATGAGGGAAGAAAGCCGCACAGACGCAGCTTGAGGTAACCTCACCCCCTTAGGTACAATATGGCTGCATGGGGTAACACATCAAGCACCATATACCGTATTTAGTCACATAATTATCGCACTTTTCTGTCAAAAAAAAAATTGATGCCAATTCAGGGGTGCGATCATTACTCGGGTAAAATTTTCAGCAAAAAGAAAAAAACAATTTTTCACCCCCCATTTGCTGCGGGATGACAACAGGTCAACAAATAGGTGGCTGCTGCTGTATGTAGTGCGGGACACTAAAACAAAAATGGCGGCCAGCGGAGCAAGCCGAACACGCTGAACGCGATTTTTTTCTTTTCATGAGTACATTACGTGCATTGAAACAGTTTCTTCCGTAACAGTAATGAAGAATATCATTAATATAGGCAAGTCTGTGGCAATAACGTAGCCATGTCCACTTTGAAGGGACAGAAACAGATGGGCAGGCTTAGCTGCCAGTGACATAGGAACACATGGCAGGTATGCTGCGGAAACTGCAGCATTTGTCTTCACTACTATCCTAATATGGCAGGTTTCCGCTAAGGGTGGGCAAATATCTTAGCTGTGTTACAAGCGTCGGTGTATGAATGGGGTACATTTCAAACGTATCAGTGTAAACGTGGCTGCTATCATTGCCGCTTGTGATTTGTTGTGTGCCCACGAGTGCAGACAAGAAGAATCAAAAGGCGCCTTTTTTGTTGTTGTGACCACAACCATTATAAAGCCTACACATAATAAAGGCAAGTTTGGTTGTAGCTTTTTTTTTTTGTTACGGAAGTGCGGAAAGTAATGAAAGGAATGAAATGGGGCATCTGCTTAAGAATGTTTGGTGCATGCAGACCGCTTGGTTTGTCTTGAAGAGTCGTTTGCGTAGCATTCGACAGATGGCAAGCGCGATCATTATTAGCTAGACTTGGCACATGACATATCGCTTCGGCAAGTTCGGGGTGTGATCATTATGCGAGTGCGGTCATTATGCAAGCAAATAAGGTATACTATATTTATATAGTGGCCATAAAGCACTGCAGTTATATACAATATGTGAAAAACAATGAAATATTTCCACAAGTAATAATAAAGCAAAACACACTGCGGCAGTGAAAGAATTAAATGATATGCACTTGGTAACATAAGACAAAAAATGAACATAACATACATTATTAAACATTCACAAATGTGCTCTAAAGAGGTGAAAGCAATAAAGTTTTAAATTCTGACAACAACAATAAATCCTGTAAATTGTAGCCTACTCTATCATATGAATTCAGTAATCTTGGAAGGTTATTACAAAGCATTTGACAACCGTAGTTAGTTCCAGAGTGCGGAACCTCCCATACTTCAGGTGTATGAGTTGAATAACGGTATGAATTGACGGATATTTTTGCAAGTTCTACTAGGAAGGTATTGTTACGTTTGGTACTAAAGTATTAATCACATAATAGTGCGCAGTTATACTAGATGTATGGGCTGTAGCAATGTTGTATTTCTCAAACAGGTTTTCAGTATGGGCGGCATACAGTACATTAGCGATGACACATATTATTTTCTTCTGCATACAAAATAACTCAAGTTACACTGAGATGTGGTGCCCTATACAAAATGTCCATAATGTATGTGAGACACAAGTGAAGCATTATAAATTAATAATTTTACAGATACGGGTAAAGTATATTTGTAGCGATTTAAAACACCTGTTATGCGGCTAAGTTCTTGGAATACAAAACTTGCATGGTCGTCCCATTGCATAGTACTTGTGAAGTGTATCCCTAACAACTTTGCAGAAAGAGCAAGTTCTATATTTGTGGATCTATATGCTAATGTTAAATCTGAAGCAAGACTCATGCCTTTGGTATGAAAAATTACAGCCTTTGTTTTTGCCGTATTTACTTTTAAACAGTTCTCAGTGGATCAATAGGATAGACTGCACAAGAAGTCATTTGCCACAGTAATTAAATTGGTGCAAGAACCGGACGAAATGAAAACACTTGTGCCATCTGCATAAATTATAAATTTTGCCTTTTCATAGATGGAAGTAACATCATTAGCGTATAAGTTGAAGAGCAACAGACCCAAAATGCGACCCTGTGGGATGTCACAAACTATTTCTTTTGGTTGCCTATGTATTATGGCCTACAGAAACAAACTGGCGTGTGTTATTAGGATAAGATAAGATTTTAATAATTGAAGTGGAATGCCTATAATTCCATATTTCTCTAGTTTGTAGAATAAAATGTTGTGATTAATATGGTCAAACACCTGTGTAATGTCGACAAATATGCCTATTGTTAATAGCTTATGTTCAAAGTTCTGCAATATAAATTCTTTTTGATTGAGAAGAGCTAATTCGGTGGACCTGTTTTAACGAAAACCATATTGAGCATTTGAAATTATCTTGTATTTTTCAGAGAATGAAGACAACTGACTTAGAATAATTTTTTCAAGACCTTTTGAAAAAACAAAGAGGATCGATATAAGGCGATAATTTTTTATCTAATTTATCCCCCTTTTTAAATAATACTACTACCTTAGCAACCTTGATATTTTTTGGAAGTATGCCTGTAGAAATGAAAAAATTATAAGTATGTGTCAAAATAGGGGCTATATCATATATAACAAATTTCATAGGTTGAATCTGTGGACAATCAGCATCGCAGCTGTGAGATGTTTTGAGTCTTAGGTAAACAGAACATACATCCAAAGACATGAGTGGCTGAAAAAATATTGTGTTTGCATTTGCAGCAATGTGCACATATGCGGCATGGGATGATTGAGGTCGACGTCTCTGTGTACAAAATAATCATTGAAGGTGTTTGCCAAATCCTCCTTTACCAACAATCTACCGTTTAAACTAATTTGTTCAATTGGATCACTCCTCTAATTTTTATTCATGAGAGCATTTAGTCTATTCCATAGTTTCTTTAGTTCATACAAAACGAAAACTTAAATGATACTGCGTGACAAAAAAACGACACGGACGTGAGAGAGGACGACACACCAAGCGCAAACTTTCAACTAAGTTTATTGTGTCACTGCGTCGATTTTATACATGGCAGGCAGCGTAGACCGCGCATGCGCTTACAAGAAAGTGAAGTGCGAATTCATGTAACATAGTTACGAGTCATGTGATGCCGCGTCCAAAAAACTTAATTCTTTTTCTGTGAGAGCCAGAGACGGGAAGCTAACACATGTATCATCCAATTTCGCAATCATCTGTGCTTCATATATTTCACGGATGAGCTGCGTGCTGCCACAGGAAACAATCGTGCATTGATCCTCAAGAGGTTTTCATCCATGATCGCGACAGTGGATCGCCAAGAAACCACCAGAGCCGTTTTTTGCATTGTTGCTGTGTTCGAGGAGTCGATCACTGAGGCAACGCCCAGTTTGTCCAATATATTTCTTCCCACATGAAAGCGGGAGGTTGTACACCACCCGGTGGACACACTCGACAAACTTTTTGCCGTGATGCTTTCTGCACTTATCGGAAGGGACGGCATTTGGATCCGTCAGCCTGCAAAGCCTGCCGAGTTTGTTGGGAGCAGATATTTCTCTCACGTCCATGTCGTTTTTTTGTCGCACAATATCATTTCAGCAATGGATTACCAACTTGCCCAGAATGCTGCTCTCATTAAAAACGAAAACATCTACAGAAAGTAGCATCATGTGCTTTCCATAATTCTTTGGTTAATTTGTTACGAAATATTTTAAATGTTTTTAAATCCAGAGGTTCTAGAGTTTTGATAAATTTGGCATATAGTTTGTCACGCTTCATTTTTTTACAAAGAGCATTCGTTAACCACGGCTTTCTGAGACATTTTTATCTCCTATTGATTTTGTAAACAAAATGTTTTTCATACACGGCAACAAACCTGCTAAGAAATATATTGTAAACTGATTCAGCATGATGTTCCTGTAAAACATCGTCCCAGTTAATTTGCTTCAACTCTGTTTGAAAAGATGTTAGGGTATCCTTGGTTACTTTCCAGAAGGTTCCATTTGTGTCTCTGTGCGAGGTGCTAGCTATTCTAGTTTTGACAAACATGCAAATAAGCATATGGTCACTTATAGCACTAATCAAAACAGCACTTGTGATACACAAAGGAGAGTAATTCGTTGTAAACAAATCAAGCGTAGTTTCCATATTTTCTGTTATTCCAGTGCTGGAGTTATGCCTCAATCGACACAACCCTTCGTGAAATTGTTAGTAGGTATAACACCAATTAACACTTCGCTAAAGAAGAGAAGAGAGTGTTCCTGAGTTATTAGACCCATACATTAAAGACTGGGCCTGCGATATCTTGAAGTGGCACCTACCAACACAGTAGCTCATTACACATTACACAACCACACCTCGACTACTCGTTCTCTCTCAGTTCCCCCTCATTTATTAGTTATTTACTAAGTTGCTTCTGTGCTGGAAAGCCAGAAAATACTTTATTAAACAAAATTATCGAATTTCATGCCTCCTAAATGAGAAGCTTCAATATGTGCTGGAAACATGAGCCCAACTAAAATGACAAGATTTGTATTATCACCGAAAACACTACTTTTATTTCCTTACATAAATTGATCATACTGATTACACACAGCAGAACAGTACAGGCATGCATATTCCCATAAAGCTCCAGACTACATTAGTGTAACACACACATATCAACACACTGTTAAGGTCACACATGATACCTTAGGTGTGTATCACTACAATAATGATGTTCATCAAAATGGGCATCAAGCAAATGCAAAATGCACATTATCTTAAAATTTTAAGAGATATTATCTCCTAAGTGCTCACCTGAGCAAAAATGCCTGATAAGTTAATCACTTTAATAAAAAGTCAGCTAATTTATGTTGTTCTTCAAGCAATCTGCCTGCTGTCTTCTTTCCAGTTCCATTTTTTCACAGCACTAGATAAGATCCTTTATACTTTCACCATGTCACAGGCCCAATAGCAATAGAAAGGCGAGGAAAAGCTCAAAAGCATTACTGCACTTGAAACCAATGTGCTGCTACACAACACACACAACAAAGGGCAGTTATATCAGGAAGACAGGAAGCTGCGCTATAGACAATATATAGAAGCTAACCTCGTCAGGAGCTGGCAGCTTCAATTGCTGCATGCGCTGCAGCACTTCATCAGCCACACGTAGGGCCTTGGCTTTAGATGCAAAGGTCTTGGTGTAGGCTGGTATATGCATGAACCAAACACTATAGCTTGTGCCAGCAAGACACCTGGAAAAATTCAAATGGAACGAGGAAATGTACTAGACACAACAAATAAAACACAAAATGCTGAAAACGAGCTTAGCTAGCCAAACCAAAGTTAACAATACAGTAAGAACAAGTAAAGTACAGTAAAACCTTGTTAAACCATACCCGCTTAAACACTAGTTACGTCTTAAAAGTAGTAAAGTCAAATCCCCGACTCAGCAGCCATTGAACATAATGTGTTTTGTATCCGCATAAACCGTACCAGCTTCTGCGTATGTATCGGTTAACGCATAGTGTTTCCACTTCTTGCCGGGCAAACACGACGGTACATCGTCTCCATCAAGTCGCCCGGCAGAAAAACAAGCCTCAGAGGTCTGAACCATGGATCAGAACAATGGCCTCCAAGTGCCCTGTGCATTTGCACGTGAAGCCACATCAACATCAACATCACTTCGGTGCCGTGCCAGGGAGCGTTGTGGCGTCATGCAAACAAGGCCTCGCGTCATGCTGAAGCTCGGATAAAAAAGACGCCGGATGCTCAGCATAGAAGAAAAATTATACATAGTTCAGCTATTGAATGTGACACAAAGAAGTCGGCACTGGCATGCAACAGGGATCTACTGTTGACTATGGCATGTGGCATTTGGAATGGGAAGCAGTTTTTCGGCAGCGCTGCTGCGGCTTTTGCTAGACTTTTCGCCATCATTGCCCCTGTTGTTACCGAAGTGTTCACTAGCGACAGTGACGAAAACGACACGGAAAGTGACAGCACGGGCGATTCAGGCCCGACAGTGGCAGAACCTGCGCATTACGTCAGCCTCATGAATGTAATCGTCGCGACGAGAACAGCACCCCGCAATGAAAAAGGCGCCCCGTGACACCTGCAGCGCTACCATGCCCGTGCACGGAGAATATACAGCACCAAAGAGGAATCTGCAATGCGAGTGTTTGCGGAGAAGAGGGGGCTGACTGAAAGGCTGGCTCGCAGCTTCAGTAAGTTTGAGGCCGCGGTCGTCGCGGTTAGGCCACCAAGGCATCAAACGAAAATAACACTTTTGTTGCGCGAAGTAAATAAATACTGCATGTTTTTTTCCCATTTCATAGCACTCTCTCGGAGTTCCTTTTTGACAGGTAAGTGGGCAATCTCATGCTATTTCGGTTAAGCAGTACTACCGTTTAGTACGTACTTTTTCAGAGCTCCAGCCAACTACGGTTTAACGAGGTTTCACTGTATAAGGAAAATATATTTTGCATAAGAATTATAGCTATAAGAGCATTATTATCAACAAACTACTGCGCAAATTATTTCGCATGAAGTTTGGCCAATGTTTGTGCGAGGATGCTGAGCCGATGCCAGGTGGCGTAGACTTGCATGCCCAGAAAATGGGTGAAAAGGCCAATAGAAAGAATATTTTCTGGTTTCGCTTTTCTTTCCTTCTTTCTACAAGTTTCTTTTATAATTTGGAGGTCAGATCCTGGCTTCATCGTCCCTTAGATCGCCCAATACAAAACGAAAGACCACAGCAATCATTTTTATCATGACAGTGAGCAACCATGAAGAGAGTGGGTGGAACACATGGAAAGTCAGAGGTGTATACACAGAATGGTGGACATTGTGAGTGAAGTCGATTAACAAGGAGCTGGCCTCAAAACAATGCTTTCTTTACAAAGAGTCAAATATGGCATCAGTGTTTGCCACCTTTCATAAAAGAAACAAATAAAAAAAAATGTGCACTGAACTGATTTTCAGCAACCTGGTTTTAAATAAGTTCTGCAGCACTACTTTCAGTCAGTCTTTTGTTTCAATTATTTGTGGTGGTGCACTGTTTGTGAGTGTTATGTCAGAAAGGCTATGAATGAGCCTACATTCGAACCATCTTGAATCATTTAAGACGACTGTGATGCTGTAGCTTATGTCTCAGCTTTTCACCAGTGCTCTTAGGCATGTCAAACGCTGAATCATGTGCAGCAACAGCAATCTTGCCACGTGGAACCGGAAGCACTTACAAAGTGATGGGCACAGCCTCTGAGATCAGACAGTGTAGGCACAGGTTGGCCATACCATCATGTGTTTACGCCGCCATGCTGACAGACGCACTCAGCACAATTGTCATGAAAATTTCACG
Organism: Dermacentor variabilis; assembly: GCF_050947875.1. NCBI lineage: Eukaryota > Metazoa > Arthropoda > Arachnida > Ixodida > Ixodidae > Dermacentor > Dermacentor variabilis. The sequence goes on along the minus strand of NC_134569.1, from coordinate 55,414,901 downwards.
CATACTTGCCAGAGTAAGTTGTTGATACCTACCAAGCCACCTCTGGCTGCCGATGTGCTCCAAAGAAGTCCACATCATGCTTCCAAAGCAAGTGCTTTGTGGCATAGAAAAGTTCAATATATTCCTTGTCGCGCTCCCAAGTTGGTTCGTTATAAAGACTCTTAGCGCACATTAACTAAAAAAAATTTCAGAAGGAGTTCAGTATATCCATAAATTCTATATATCAGTGTTTGCTACAATGAGCTTCGAATGGGAAAAAGCGAGCCTCCTTTGTGAGCTTACATCGCCTCCGCTCTGTCAGGATGTGCACTGCTGCACCAATGAATATGAAAAGCCAAAAACACTATGCCCTGCTTAAAATGTGTAATGCATTCATATGCTTGAACCAGGAAAATCAAGAGATGACACGATAGTGCAAACTTACTTGGCCCAACTGACAGGACATTCAGCTTGTATCCGGGCAGCCTGCAAATATAGTTAAAAACATAATTTTTTGCTTAACGTCACTCCACTCCAAAATACAGCTAAAGTACCAACATATGAGCCCCAACATAGAAGCCTATCATATGATCAAATGTGTTAACCACTTATTGCCCACATCCAGCAATCTGTTACACATGATGAGCTTTATTTTTCTTGAGGTAAAGTGCAAAATAGCACGACAACAACAGAAGGGAACGAAGACACGATGTTGTTGTCGTCGTGCTATTTTGTGCTTTACTTCAAGTTATGCCAGTACCAACTAGCCCACCAGTCTGTTCTCCTTTATTTATTTCTTTATTTTGTAAGTCAATATTAACAATATCTTTATTTACAAGCAAAAAAAGAGCTCTTTGCTTCCCACACTGCTACAAATTGAATTCCATGTGTTTATCACTGACCTATCCTCAACATGCCATTCCATATTTTAAAGATCATAGTCTCCAAGTACCGAGTTCCAAGGCATCCAAATTGTCACATTTACAAGGAACAGTGCTTTCCCAAGTGATAAAAATTACAAAAACTGAGGGTAGAATCGGCACAGCTGCTGTGAAAGTAAGGTGCCAGCTCCCATTACATAACATATTCCTTCTACAACCAGTAAATTGTAGTCAGCCATCTGTAAGAAAAAGAAAAGTTGTATTGCTTATTAACACGAAAGAAAACATACTTGGCCAATTACATTAAACTTTCCTACATATGACCTCACTGGCTCTGCCTCATCCCACTGCTATGTCAATGTTTTTTATGGGAAGTGTGGTGCCCCTTCCATACTGGCCTTTGACTCAATGAAGGCAGCAGTGCTGTGCAGAGCATGACTTCTGAGGTCACTGGCACAGTTGCATTAGGAGCCAGATTTGTCGTAAACTGGTATCTTAATTATAGAAGAATGCTGCAATCCCTTCAGTCGGTGGTGCACAAACAGGGGGGGGGTTGTCTAGGAGTTGTAACCCTCAGACCCCTGTGATCAGCTGCCACACCAAACATCACACCAAACATCGCACCACTTAGTATTGTAGGATTATGCTTTACACGGCAGCCAAACTCACTCGTAGGGCAGATTTGACCTCCTGCTTTGTACGCCGAGCAACAGGACTCGCCGACGGTTGGAACTCTGGCACCACTCGCAGCAGTGACATGGCGGGCTGCCGGTGAAACAGGGCCGGGTTAAGAGCCCCAAACACACCGGGGCTCCCGTTCAGGCCTTCCACTAGTGGTGGTTCGGGTGCTGAGATGAACACTGTGTGCTCATGGCTCTGCATAGATCCTGCCACCTGAATACAGGCAGGAAAAGAAAATTGAGTCAATGTGAAAGGGGGACATCAAAAGCAATTACATTTTTCATCATCTTACCTAACCGTAACTATTTAACGTCCCCTGGGAGTTCTATGTCTAGACGAACTCGTGAGCATTACTTGGAATTAGGTGTGTGCGAATACAGAATAGTAGATTGCTAATGAAATATTGAATCAAATCAAGAAAGAAAAAAGCCAAATACCAAACTGAATATCAAATACCAGAAAATTTATCACAAAGCTTAATGCTTGCAAATCCTGGACAAGAAAACATGGTGCTGCACATGCTCTGGAATCTCCTAGCATTGCATAACAAGAATGTAGCAAACTAGCAGTAACTTAGGCACACAGAAATCAATATATACATAAAGTATGGCATACACTTACTAAAGGGAACTCAAAATTAGTATGCTAGCACTTATTACAGCACAGTTCTAGTATATGAAGGTCTGGAAAATATTTTTTTATTAATGGAATGTCGAACAGAATCAAGTGCTATTTTCCCTCTCAAGCGTAAGAATTAGTGACACACACACACACACACACACACACACACACACACACACACACACACACACACACACACACACACACACACACACACACACACACACACACACACACACACACACACACACACACACACACACACACACACACACACACACACACACACACACACACACACACACACACACACACACACACACACACACACACACACACACACACACACACACACACACACACACACACACACACACACACACACACACACACACACACACACACACACACACACACACACACACACACACACACACACACACACACACACACACACACACACACACACACACACACACACACACACACACACACACACACACACACACACACACACACACACACACACACACACACACACACACACACACACACACACACACACACACACACACACACACACACACACACACACACACACACACACACACACACACACACACACACACACACACACACACACACACACACACACACACACACACACACACACACACACATTTATTTGGTGCCTGCACCACCGATAGGCATTACAGCAAGGGGGAGACACTTTCATATTTGCAATTTACAAGAAATCAAGCACTTAACACGTGAAAAAGGAGTCATTTGAAACAACATTAACAACATATGGCAACAAAGCATTCCATTCACGAACTGTTCTCACAAAAAATGAATAGCGGAGTACATTGCCCTTAAAAGAAAGTTCGTAAAGTTTTAAATCGTGATCTATTCGCTTCAAGACATAGAATGGTGGCTTCAGATATTTTGTTTTTTCTATACTAGTTTGAGAATAATATATATTGTGGAGAAATTTTAATCTCATATTTTTTCTTCAAGATTTAAGGTCTGGCCACTGAAGATTGCTTTTGCTCTCTGACATACTAAGTGACCTGTCGTAATTTCCAAGGACGAAACGGACTGCTCTATTCTGCATTTTTTTCAGTTTATCAACAAGATCTTGAGCGTATGGATCCCAGCAGACAGACGCATATTCAAGTGCCATGCGGACGTGAGTAAAATATAAAAGTGCCTTGAGATGTTTGGGAAAATGGCTGCTTTCTTCACTATGTAATTGGTGTAATTGGCGTGCTTTGACCACCTCAGGTCGGCAGTAAAGTAGACGCCTACGTGCTTAAAATTCTGCGCCTTGCTCACAGACACGTGGTTGATAGCGTATGTGTAAGACGGGAAAGAGCGCTTCCTCGAAAAGGTGATGTGTACACATCTCTTAGCAGTCAAAGTTATGTCCCAATTAGCACACCACACGAATATCTTATCTAAGTCATCTTGTAGGCTATGCATGTCAAGTGAACTATCATAACTCTGTAAATCCCACAGTTGTCTGCGAACATTCTGAACAAGGACGTAACACCATCATTAATATCATTTATATATAACAAAAAAAGAAGCGGCCGGACAGAACCCTGGGGGACACCAGAAGTGACAGGACCATAGTTCGATGAGCGACCACCAACAACTACATACTGCTGTTGCAGGGACAGGTACTCAGAAATCCATAAGATGGCCCTTTCATTCAAATTGTAGCTGCCTAATATAGAAACAAGATTATGTGCAAACAACATCAAATTTCTTCTGGAAATCCAGAAATATAAAATCAATAACCTTGCGTTTATCAATGGCTACTGCTAGGTCATAAGTAAACTCGACGAACTGTGTAGAACAGGTCAGACCTTGACGAAATTCGTGCTTTGTGGGGTTAAGTAAAGTATGTTTAACAAGATGAGACATGATGCAACTGTAGCTTACATGCTCCATTGTCTTGCAAGCTATGCTTGTTAGAGACACTGGCCTATAATTTTCTACCAAATTTCTTGGCCTGTTTTTATGGATGGGCACGATGCGAGCCAATTTCCAGTCTGTTAGCAGAGTCCCTTCTTGCAAACTCATTTCAAATAAACGGCTAAAGTACAATGACAATATATCAGAACAGTTTTTAACAACTGTAGCAGGTAATTCGTCTGGGCCGCTTGCAACTGTCGGCTTCGCATTGTGCAATAACTTTCGAATACCTGTTGTACTAAACAAAACTTCTGGCTTCGGATCAGCATCAAGTGATGGCATCTGTAGAACTCGATATTGCGATGAATGAAATGCCGACAAGAAATTTGTACTAAAGGTTTCAGCCTTACATGCATCATCATCAATCAATCTATCACCACTTTTTTTCGTTAGTACAGAACAATCATCTTTGCCATGACTGCGAACAAATTTCCAGAACAGTTTTGAATTTTGAACCAACCTGTTTCCAAGTGTAGAAAAATAAGAATGATGCGCTATTTCTGCTAATAATTTAAAGTCAAGCTTCAGTCTTTTTAACTGAGCCAGATACCCAGGACAACGCTTTCTCCTAATTTCTGATAGACGCGTTTTATTCTTTTGCTCAGAGCACGCAAGTGGCTGTTGAACCATGGTTTATCTTTAGGTCTTCTAGAAGATAAAGTCCGTACAGGGATAAACATGTCTTGAAGTTGCAGAAGTTTTTCTTTCAAAATGGTCCATAACTGCTCAGTACTAAGTTCATCAGCCAGAGCATCGAAAACTGGAAAATAGGATTCCAATTTTATGTTAATGCTATCATAATTGCCTTTACTTTATCTTGTACTAAATACCAATAAGGTACTCAGTTTAATAGCAGACTTGTGTTTTACAGCAATCTTTTATTGCATAGAAAGTTCTGCTTTCCAGCTTTCCTCCAGAATACCGAAGGGTTTTCCCATCTTTACAGCGAGTTATCATAAGGCCAATTTGTACAACAGATTAAAGTGCAGACCACGCTTCATGTGACTCAATCACCACTCTGCGTGTAGCAATAATTGGTGCTGTGCACGGTCGATCACAGTCTGCACCAACGGTAACAAGCAAGTTCCTACTCATTGTGACGTTCAGGGTCATTTGCCACCTGTAAAAGGTTCTGAAATTGGAAGAACCATGGCTAATTCGCACAAGATACTTCCCTCCTTGTCAATCCACCGTCCACGCAAATGTATGCGGCCGGGTAGTCAGTGCACTAGTCACATGACACTTTCGCGCCTGCCATGTAAATCCAAAGCTAGTCTTGCTGCCCAAAGTAGTTGCCCAAAGCTACAAAAAGAGCAATGTGTGTCTACAAACGGCATCAGGAACTGTACAGTCTGTCGCAAAGATGATGGCCACAAACAACTTTGCTGACATCCCATACACTCGCTTTAGTTTGCAAGGCGATATTTGACGGTCTTTTGAGTGTTGCGCTGCCGCTGCTAAGAGATCTGCATCGATTCGGCACCAAACTGTAGGTTTAGTCGCCGACACTCGACGAAGCAGCACCGATGAGGTTTAATGGCCTTGACAGTGTGACCGTGACGAAAATTCGCCATTGGCCAATGTGGTGACATGGTGCGAGCACTCACAGAATGCTTGCCACTAATATGTTCGTACCGGTGGCTCATTAGTGACTGGTCCCAAGATCAAGAGTATGGGTTAGACTGACAGCTATTGAAGCAATGTTAAGTTCTCATCTCCGTGTATCCAACACAATCTGTGTGCCTTCCAACTGCTAATCGGCCTGATCTTCAAGCATGCTTTCGCACTTTCCAAATTATGCACTGCTTTTGTTGTCATTCCTTCTGACTGACTTGCGATATCATTTCTATTGGTCCTGTCACCAGAATGAACCTTGCACTGACAAAAAGCAGCCTCGGTCGACAGAGTACCATTTTGAAAATAAGGCGCTGTGTGTACGCATGCAGTAGGGCAGAAGCACTCCCAGAAACAAAGTCCACAACCGTGTCAGCTGAGGTGGCGCGTCCCTGGCATACTCAGTGCTCCTTTTGCACTGAAAACAACGAAGTGAGGCAATCGCTTGTGCGGCATTGAGCTCGAGAGGCTTCACAGCAGACATCACGTTTGTTATGCAAGTCTCTACACCAAATATACCAAATACCACATTTTGCACGTATACCCCACACGAAACATTTTTTTATTTAACACTAAAGCCAGGTTTGAGTTACATGGAAATTTTGCCTTGAAGTGTGACTTCACGGCAGTGTAGATTCTGCCTTGACATGTTTTTCAAGGCAAAGTTCCCCATCAACTAACATTTTGTTATCTCTAAGGGAACTCCACCATCTCCCCAACCCTGTGTGTTTAAGCTCCTTTCTCAACTCTTTCATGGTCGCTCAGTCTCTTCTTTTCGGGTTGATATTTTACGTTTAGCAGTTGTGAATAGTGCATGCGGCACTGGCAAACAAGAACTCCAATAACTTTGAGCTGCGCTTGACGGCAGTCCTTTAGAGCCCAGCAGAAGCTGAACATAATCAGCGTCACAAAAGAGGTAGGGAACAGAGTCCGACGACACGATGTGGACGAGTCATGCATCTCTGTATGGAGATTGTTTTTACAAAGATTTGAGCGTCGTTGTGTGTAGTTATTTCTGTGGGTCATATGCGGAGATTTATTTTATTTTTTTCTTTCCGGGCAGTTGTAATTGGAGATGCGGATTATATGCAGCAGGTTATATGTGAAAAAATACAGTATTTGAAAAATCAAATATTAGAACAGAGCTCACAATACTAATACTTTCACATACAATTCTCCCCTTGAAACATTAACAGCTGGTACTCGCTCGATTAGTTTCCAGAAGCATCTGTTCGACAATTCCACAATGCCTTTATGCATTATTTCCATAATCTTTCCAAGCCTTAAGTCTTCCCGCGCTGTACCTTGTGTCCATGTGCTGCTCCTACCCTAACTTCATCTAATATTGTATAAAGCTCATCTAGTAGTATTGCAGTTTAAGCATCGCAGTATGAAAAACTGTTAACTGAAACAGCAATGCCTTTCCCAGCAAATTTAGAGTCTGCGTATTTTGAGAAAGTGGTGCTAGGCATGGGAAGTTTCTAGCAAAAGATCCTGCTTTGAGCACTGACAACTTCAATTCTGCAATTAGAACATGCTCCACTAGGTTTTTAATTGAAATGTTAATAAGTTAAATTTCAATAATAACCATATCAGCAGTTATAGCACAAATTATGATATCTTGGTCAGCAGAAATGAACATTTAATCTCGAATTAATTATTTCTTCTTAAATAATCGTTGCTGAAACACACAGTAATGTTTGTAACAAGATCCCATGTTGGTTCAACAAAGCTACAAAGCCTGAAAACAGTGGCTACAAACACAATATGTTCATAAATACACACCTCCAAAAGCAGATGCTCTGCAGATTCACCGGCAGCGTCCACCCTTTCTGTACATTCGTCAAAGAAAGCCAAGCTGACATCTTTGTCCGAGACAAATGAGCGCTCTTCGATGAAACGGGTGAACATCTGAGTGTGCATCATCAATTGATAAAAGCGATGGTACGTTCGATCTCGGCTTTTCAGGAAGCCTGCAATGGTTAAAGCAGGTAAATTAGTACACCATTTATGATAAAGGCCAGCTTTAACAACCCTAGCATACAGCTCAAATTCAGAACACTAATGTCATACATAATACATACTAAAACTACATTTAAATACTGCTGCTGATAAACAGAACACCAATGCCCATGACAGACAGCACGTAGACATATGTAGAACACGGGTATTACGAGCTCGCCTGTAATATTTTGATAAATTGCTGAGCATCATTAATTAACCAGCTTACCATTGATGTCGAAGAGTGAATTTGGGTCAGTAACCCCAGGCTTTGGAGCTGTGGTGATGGGCCTCAAGTAGGAACCAAAATCTTTCAGAATGGCTGCCATAAACCGTAAGAATGCTTCCTGAATGTCCAACTCCAATCGACGCTGCAGACAGATACAGTAACCATTAGTGCATCACAAAACTAAATAAATCCCTAAGCAAGGTTGTGCACACCATACCTCCTTCCTGTGAAGCCCAATTTCTCGGTCAATAGGCCCCAAGGCGCCCCCAGCAGAAGTGTTCTGTGCAGCTGCAGCTGCGATGCTGGCAACATTGTTTTCATAGAGGCAGACCTTCTCATATAAGGACTGCAGGTTTCCACGCAATGTTTTTGTTGCTTTCTGCACAAGACACAAACAAGACTTTTTTTTTTCCTGAAGCACCAAAGGTGAACTTTATGTAAAAAAAAGGGGGGGGGGGGGAGGGTACGTCTATGCCATGACAGTGTGTATGAAAATGAATAGTTTAACAAATCGGCAATAGTGAAGGTACTGAGTGCATTTCCACCTCATCTGCATTATGCAATGCAACAAATGAACCTGGTAGTCATTTCCACAACCTATTGTACACTTGCAGTCAGAAGATTTTAGAAGGTTTGTTTGCAGATGGACTTAAAAAGATGATCCTAACTCTGCAACATGTCAAGATATGTGATGGGCAGGTTTACATACTAACTTGCATGGACCATTTTTATCCCCACACCAAAAATATATATATGAAAACTAACCAGCACTGCATCTTATTTCATGCTGTTTGAAACAATGCCAAAAGCAGCCAAGCCTGACCAGCATTGATTTTATTCATATGTCACACATCAGTGCACACACCAACAGCCAGGTTACACAAATGAACCATTAAGCTACTTATTTCTCCAACAACAAAGAAGCTGCATACATATTTACATATACATAACCATACATATACATACATATACATAAGCCAAGATAGAGGGATACAAACATAAAGGCAAGCTATTGCGAATCATAATATGTAGAACAAGCAAGAGAAAGGAATGTCATGCACTGCAGCAACATTCATGGCTAATAATAAACTCAATGCTCATGCGTGTGATACTGCCATTCTTCTGACCATCACCGACTGCAAGTAAAATAGCTGTTCCTGTGGTGCGCGGCCCAGAGCAAGAATTACCAATAAGTGCACACAGCGGCGTAAGCAATTCAATGGAGAAAAGTAAAATATAGGCAAATGAGAAGATCAAGTTTTGCATGATAAATGCCTCACTTGTTTCACTTTCCCAGTAAAAAGATGCATAACAGTGTCTTGCATACAAGTTAATGAATGCCCACAGTAGCCTTGCAAAGCGAGTAAAGAGCCACAGTCACTCAGACAGTGTTACATCAAGACTGGTGAATAAATTACCAAGCGAGTGCAGCTGGTGAACATAGAACTTTTTATCATGAAAACAAACCTGAAAAGTGAAGCAAGAGAGGATGAGTCAACTACATACCTTGGGAAGGAGCTTTAAGGTGAGAAAACTTTTCTCTTCATTTCTGGAGAAGGGAGACAACAGCAAATGTCTGTCAAATTTTGAGCGCATCACAAGGTTGATTGATTTACTGATGGGTTTAACATTCCAAAGCAAAACCTACAGCACGACACATGCCATAGATGAAGGCTCCTGAGGAATTTGCACTGCCTTGGGCTCTTTATAACATCTAAGTGCTCAAGCATCTTTGCCTTCTGCCACCATATAAACGCAGCTGCCATGGCCAGGAATCAAACCTGTCGCCTCACGCTCCACTGCGAAACGTCATAGCCATTGAGATAGGATACTGCACAGATAGGATGTACTAAAAATTTTCAGTTAATGAATGAAACAAGCTTTTTTCCATTGCTGCTAAAATAACAAAGTAAGCTTTTTACACAAGTGTTCAGTGTTGGCACGTGGCCCAAGAAATTTAATTGTCTGTAGTAGCACTGCACCTTTTCAGTCTAGCAACACAATGGCACGGCATGTCCTGTCCAGTCTCTCCTTTTGTTACAGGTACACTAAGGGAAAACGCTGTTGGGTTACGCTGACAGCTATGTCATTACCAAGCTTTTGCCAATGACAAAAGTTTGACAAGCCAGCAAATGATGCACAAGCCACGAACAGTGCTTGTGAAACATGTCGGCCACCTTTGGTTTCCCAATGCATCATAATTTTTGGAGATGACTTGCTGAGGTTTAAAGACTGACCTAAACTGCTTTAAAATATAGTGCGATAATTCCATGTGAGATATTTTGCAGGCTTTACCCAAGAAAGCAAAAGACATGAAAGTAAGCTTGTGCGAGAGATTAATTTTAATGGCTTTGCATTATTACAAGTTGCACGTTTTGAGACATATAAACTTTGTGCATCTTGCAGTGTTTTAAGGCACATTGCCAATCTTGAAGAATACTTGCGATGGGAAAATGTAAAAAGCAGCACTTTCAGTGGTGCCCTGTTGTGCCCTCAATACTGTACCGAGAACACTGCAGAATTTGAAATGCCATCACAGTTCATGAACAAGAGAAATTAGGAAAAGAAGTTGGGCTTCAAGTGCTACTTTCTCTGGCCAGTGTGTAGTTTTTTCACATTGTACAAACACTGAGCAGGTTCAAAATGGGCTGATCTGCCATCCTGACCCGATTTCTCTTTTATGTGTTCTCATACAAATAAAAAAAGAAAAGGCCAAAATGAACACTCACATGAAAATGGTGTTGGTGTCGAGATCAATGCAGGCCACTTCTTGTGGGGGCTCATACATGTCAAAGTACCTTGAATCCACGCCTGCAAGGAAACAAGCTTGCATGAGCAAATTTGGCACTGAGGACATATTTTTGATCAACCACTTACACATACCATCAATGTTCACAGAAAACAGTAACCTCCAAAGTGATGTGATTATCATTCACTGACATCACACCTTTGCTGCACATTACATCAGCCTACATAACATGTCAGTAAAGCTAACAGCAAGCAAACATGCCTGCCTGCAGTTAAGTCTCATTTTCTTTCACTAGCATATGCTATGTGTGTGCACTGTAAGTGAAACCCTTGAAATGCTGATCTAAAGCAAGGTCAGCCCTCTGTTTTTAGCCATAACTTACTTAAAAAGAAAACTTTGAAGAAAACAATCGGGTCTTCTCGAGAGGAAAAAAGAAATTATGGAAACCTAGACTATGTCTGTGGCTAAATAAATGACAAAACCTTGGCATGTTGAGTCTTCCAGCATAAGGCATGACAAAGCTCACAGAGCACAAACAAGTGCAATTACCACTGTGTTTGTTAAAACAGTACACTACTTCAACTAGTCTTCAAAAAACTTCAAAAGGTTCAAAGCTGAAGACTCCTGCTGTGAGTTTTAAGCTTTAAGACAATTCTGTGTTGCGTTCTTGATTTGAGCAAACTCACCAACAATGAAAGGCAATGGAGCACTAAGCACATCAGAAAGGCCCAACGGACACAGTGGGATGTAAGGGCATTGCCAATGGAATGGGAACATCAACTGCAAGGAGGGAAGAATTGGGTTAGCACTATTTTATCACCAACTTTAGTATGGAACATGAAAGAACACTAAAAGTGAATCGCAAGCATATTCAGTGATGCATACTGAGCCTAATAGCCTAATTTCTTTCAAAAGGAAGAGAAGGAGACCAAGGATGTCAGCCTTGCAATTTGACCTGGGAACAATCAGGGTGACATAACAGGACAAAAATACCTTAAAAATGCTAAGACATACACACATAAAGAAAACAGGTTACAAAAACTATTCGGCTTCAGCAACTTTGGGGCTGAGAGCAACTTTTCTGAGAGTGAACAGCCAACTCAAAAAGACTGTGTTGTGATGCAGTCGGATTGTTGTGATATTTTTTTCTACTGCCATTTTTCATCGGAAATAATGCCTATAGCAATAAACTGTTTATAAATAGAAAAAATGCAACTCGTTATCACTCTCAAGCAACTAAGAACATTCTCTATTCTTTAGGTTCTAGTTTCCAACAAAGTAGCAAAGGTATATGATATTTACTCAACACTTTTATGTAGTATTAATAGATCAAAACATGTGTGGAAAAGGCATCAACACATTGTACAACTTTTACAAACTTTGAAGGTACTAAATTATGCTGCCATAAAAAGAAAAAGAAGAACAGAGAAAATAAGACAAGAGAGAGAGAGAGAAATGACACTTTGAAGCTGTTGGTTGCCAGAATTGTAAATGACATTCATTATCGTAAATGACATTGACATAAATTTAGAATCTATCTCTATGAAGCATCTTCACAGTAAATATTTAGTCGAATCTTGATAACTTGAACTTAAAAGGGTCCTGAACCACACCTCGGGATTGCTGAAATAACCTAGTCTATGAGTACCATGCACTGCTGTGAACATCTCCGCCAAGTTTTGCTGTCAGACGCGGCGCATTGAGCTTGCAAGCAGAGCACGAAGTCACCTTTCTCACAAACGCTCTCTTTTCAACAGAAGCCTGCACCTCAGTCTCTTCTGGATGCTTTATTTCGTAATAAAGTGGATTCCCATATGCGGTTGCTATAGGCAGCTGCAGTCTGCTACATAGTGTAGATGGCGCGGCCACCACATGGTGCCTTGACGCATCCACTGGCTAAGTGCAGTGTGGCTCACTGAGGACAACTGCGTTTGGCTTATGTTAAGCACATCGCAGGCACCAAAATCGGAAGTAGTGCCGTCTATATTACTATCTAAAATGAAATTTGAGCTGTGCGCCACAGCAACGTTTAGAAGGCGAAGCATTGTGGGCATGCCCTGCTTCACGTAGCCTTTGCAGTGCAAGGCATTGAAGAAGGAGTGGAAGCACAGTGAAGGCCATGTTTGATGGCCAATAACTCTGCCGCTTCTGCTGAATGCATTGAAGTACTTTATGTGGCAAAGTATTTCTGAAATAGCCTATTTTAACTTCAAATGCATTTCTGCTCTTCAAAGAGTGGTTCAGGGCCCTTTACAAAGATATTATGGAATGAAACGAAGTTCGAATTAAAGGAAGCTCACTGAATGGAGAGTTTATGTGCATCAATGCACAAGACGGTGCATGTTCAAGTAGCTAACACATGAGTTGCAAGTTACGAAAGTGTGGCTTCATGCCAGAAGATGATCTTTACTGCTGTGAAGCAGCCACATGAAGGCAAAATACACATATAACTATTGTTAAATTGTTTGAATCTTTGATTTGGGCTATATAGGCGAAAATACAGTTGCAACAGGAGACAGCAGCAGCAGCCGTCATGCGGCCGCACTGCCAAGAGCGTGTTCAGTGGCACGGTATGTTTGAATCAACTGTCACAAGTGCTTAGCATTTGAATTATCAGGCGTTCTCATACATTTAAATAGACATAATTTTGACAGGACCACAGCATCTGTTCAAATAAGCCAGAAGTTCAAATTAAATGGGTGCGAATTAACACAATCTCACATAACCTTTATCAACATATCTGTTCATAGTAGTTATGTGTATTCTTCATATGTTGTGACCTTATAGTACTTCTGCAGCCCACTGAATTTTTTTCTCACTTATTGATGTATATGAAGTGTGAACTACATACTTGTATAAATAGATCATAGTACAGTAACTATTATTGTTTATATACATTTATTATGTATGCCTAGTTATGTACACATTACACTTATCTTTACTTGAATGCTTGAGGTATGTGATTCTCCGTTGTAATTACTGTCTTTTTATTGCCATTGTTGTAATTTGCTCTTTTGCACATTCTGTCATCTTGCTACCTGTTCTTTTTTTTTATCGTGTTACTACGCTTATTTACTAGTACGCTTATAAGCTTGCTACTACTGTATGCCATGATTCCGAGACACAAACCCAGTCAAGCCTTCTCAGGCTTTTTGTTTGTGCCCCACACACCAGAAAGATGTTGACTAAAGATTTATTTATTTATTTATTTATTTATTTATTTATTTATTTATTTATTTATTGAATGATTGGTTGATTGATTGATTGATTGAAATGTGTGTTCTATACATAATGAACAAGCCTCAATGAATGTTCCCTCTTGAGTGTATAGCAGCGTGCCTGTTCCGTGCATTTCAGACTGCCATGCAGCAGGCAGCTGCCCTCACACCACACAAAACGAGGCACCTGCATGCCCCAAAACACCTGCACATGTATGCAGCCCAATGCCTGTGCAGGGCCCTAACACCATGCCCCCAGTCGCAGCCTCATTTCTAATGCTGAATGAACATGTAACCACATGTCATTCTTGCACTTTTTGTCAGTGTTCGTTCTCAGTTGATTATTTATTTATTTATTTATTTATTTATTTATTTATTTATTTATTTATTGGATACTCTCAATCCCATTCTCGGTCTCATTACAGGGAGGGTAATGTTCAAATATCACTAATATATAGTACACTGTAACACACACAAATTCACTGATACACAATGGGCAATCAACAGAGGAAGAATCAGCAAGCAACAACAAATGATCAATACAATGGAAAAGCAACTAAGGAAAACATATTTAGCAAAACTCTGAATACACAGTTTCCAAAATGCACATATCAAGTGCATGTTCAAAAGTGGCAGCATGTTCATTGCTGACAACAGCACCAGGCAAACTATTTCACATTTCTATTGCATTAGGGAAAAAATATAAACAAAAAGCATCTGTGCACGTGGAGTAAGGCTGAATAGCTCTGCTGTGGTTTATACGGGCACATCTCCTTCCTGGAGGTTGCAAAACCACAATTCCTTGTTTACTGTTGTGTGTCATTTTACAATATTAAAAAGAAATTTAGCCAATGCTTACGTCTGCACTCATCCAGTGATTCTAGATTACAAGATTTTAATGTGATCCTCCCTACCACCATGTTATCGCTTTCCACAAGACATGCCTACAGTATCTGAAATTTCTCTCACATTGTCGCTGATTCTGTACCAAAGGGGGCATGTCTGATCAGATTGCCCACACGTCGCAATCACTCTAATGTATGGTGAGACATGTATCAAGGGCAAACACACTTGACATATAGGATTAAATTTGATGGCCGATGACTGTGCTCACCATTATCATTGTGCTTTGAATACTTCCAGTCTTTCTGGGTGTATGTTTGCCCAATAACAAGTTAGGCTCATAGCTCACAGTTTTGATGTCTGGTTCTTAGCTAACACTACAATGTGACAAACTAAAGGGAAAAGTTTGAATGCATTCTAACATCCCTTTATTCAACACATGCATGGCCACTGGTCCTTGACTCACATCACCTTGTCCTCTTTTCATTCAAACAGCTCATCACCCATCTCTGTATTTGAACTGACTTGGAATAACCACAGTCATGCCATTGAGCAAAGGGACAAATTGCATGCAGAGAACAGTACACCATGAGGTGCTTACCGCCACCAAAGCTTCTGACACACTGGTAAGCACATCAGGCCGCAAGGAGTGGAACAGCATCTTCTGTTCAGTCAACGCCAGAAGTAGAACACATAAACAGTTGTCAGGTGCCAGTGTCTTTAGAAACTCCTTGAAGGATGCACCACTGAAAAACAGAGTGATGCATAACATTTGGTGTCGATGCAGCACTGTTAACAAGGCGAAACTTCTGAGCAAGAGAAACAGCAAGCAGCTCTACCTGAGTGGGAGTGGTGTGTCTTCCAGCTGAGACAGTGAAATATGATCGTCTTCCAGCTGAGGACAAATAAGAGCTATAAATCATCATGTTAACAGAGGTCGGACTGTACTGATATCCCTCACCTGTATCCATATCCTTGGTCGCTGGACAGAAGGGAATGGGATGTCCAACATGAAGTGGGAGATGTACCTGTGGTAAAACAGAAGTGAACTTAAAAGAGTACCACTTTTTTATAAGATTCTGGCAACAGTTACAGTGGAACTTGGATATATCGAGCTCGAAGGGTATTGCGAAATAGTTCTATATATCAATAATTCGACATATAAAATAAGAATTTGATACAAAATTCTTCAGTGGGATTTTACAGCTGTTTGTTATACACAATAATTTGTTATATCAGGGTTCGATATACCCGGGTTCGACTGTATAAGCATGAAACACTTCTTTACTTCATTGTTCATCAGCATATGTTACCGTTCATGTTTTACGTATTTCCTCCTCTATTATGTCTGTAATACCAGTATGCATAAGTATTGACGCATTACTGTGGTTACAGCAAAGATCACAAAGATCAGAGCACCATGCATCCTTTAGGATAAGTGTGGCAGACAGTAGGCTGACCAAGAATTGCACATTGTCTCCGCTAATCTTTTTATGATACTGGAAGGACATGGAATACTCACAAACGTAGCGCACATTCTAATTGTTCTTGCTCATTTATCACCTTCTTTACTGTCCAACACTGGCAACGTGGTCTTCCTTAATTTGCTTTCCTTTATTTTGCTTTTTCATCACTTGCAATTCTCATTTTACAGCACAAAAAATGCTGCTAGCACTATGCTGTGGAAGTGAACCATGTACCATTGGGTGCGAAACACTGGTGCACAGGGTCACAACATAGCTGCACAAAGTCGTGTGATGCATGCCCTGCCCAATGTCTGCTACCCCTGTGCACCATTTTCTCAGCTAAATATCTGCCACAGCTAGTGAAGCAGCAGCAGCTTTTTTTTTTTTAATGCCATTAGGTTAGTTGATCACATTGCTGGTTTCTGAAGAGTCTTAATGGATTTCCCTCACTTTCACTGAGTTCTTATTGAAATTCATTACTTGCAAATTGGAATGGCTTAAGCTGAACTGAAACTGAATGAATGACAAAGACGGGACGCAGCACTGTGTCTCGTTTTTTTTTTCTTTTTATTTCGTCCATGTGCTTCTGTGCAAATAATGTCATAACAACTAGCCCACCAGTCTGTCCTATTGAGCTTCATGGCACCTCCTAGTTTGTATTATACTATTAGGTAATTAAAAACCTTTTTAATTAAGTTAGATAAAATTGTACGGTTTAATATTGCAAAACTGCACAGTGGGTTATGAGTAACACCTCAAAAGAGGGCTCCAGGTTAAATATGATCCCCTAGGGATTTTTAATGTGCACCAAGAGCATGGCATACAAGCTTTTTTTAATTCTGCCCCATCGGAATGCAGCCACCACAACCAGGATCAAACCTGTGACCTCTTGCTCAGCAGCATAGCACTATAGCGGATTATTTAAATTGTCTATCACACGACATCACCACTTGCTAATGTACCTTTCTTGAAACATTACACACAGCCTCTCTCATGATCATACAGTTTCCTTCCAGTTTTCATCCCTTGATTCCTTTCTCAGACTATCAGCTTAGTAATAATGTGAGCTAACATGGTCAAGAGCCTTTAAAAGCCAGTTCCAACAGAAATGCTTCTAAACACTTTGTACATCATAGGCAAAGAGTATAAATTTAAATACCAAGTTTTAATAGACCCAGATTTCATTTATTGCATGCATTTGAGTGTTTCACATTTATTATAATTTCACTAGTCTCATTGGACACAAAAACGGTAAGGAGCCCATCGTTGTTTTTAAAGAAAATCAGACCCCAAGATTTCACTTTCTGAACGTCACTTCACAGACAGCTTATAAAGAGCTCACCTTTCCACTGAAACACGGGGGTTCTTGACAAAGGACAGTCGGTAAAGGAAGCGTAGGAACTTTTCAAAGGTGCGGAAGAAGGGCCAGTGTGAAAGCAAGCAGATGGATTTATTAGCTGAGAAGACCTCCTCCTCAGTTGGCTGGGGCTGGCCTGACCTGTTACTGCTACTCAGCTGGGCTCTCTGAGCATCGGTCAGCTGCTCCTCAGGAAAGCGTTCATAGAAAGTGATGGATGCTCCGTACACCTGCACACACACGCATATACAAAGGGTATGTATATAGGCAATCATAGGTATGAAGCAGACAGTACCACAGATACAACAGAGCCTTCACAATCACAGCATTTTATGAAAAGTCCTGTAATTGGCAAAGTGGCAACCATAATGCCAAAATTAATCAGTTTACAGAAAATATTTACAGCTCCTTGTTGAATCGCCACAGCAAGTGCCTAGACATTTTGCCTTGACCTTGTTCTCAGTTGGCCACTTGACATCAATGCCTCACTGCACAAATAGATGTTCTTCAAGAAGCACCGACAAAGTTTTCTGTTTCTTTTTTTTTCTTTTTTCCTTAATAAACAGTAGTCAGCCCAGTAACTATGGTATGAAAACTCACTTCTTCAAGTAAGCAACAAATAATTATTTACATCATCTTTTACAACAGCCTCTTTAAAGCAAACAAAAGTGCACTGCTGGGTCTGGCATCAAGTCGACAGCGAGTGATATAGAGTAAATCAGACGCAGTGGTCACTTGCTATTACAAACCACTCAATGTGTCAGTGTACACCCATCAGCCTGGTGTAATAAATGCATGCCATGCCTTGACAGTGTTACCAAATGCCACGTACTTATGCTGAACCTTGTGCACTGCCAATGCAGACTTCCAGATCTGCCTAACTTGACAAAGTAAGAGGAAAGGGAAGGTGAGAGAGACACTTATTATTCCCTAGAGAAGCAACAGCTTAATATCATTTAATTTAGGTCTATACCATGTTAAAGGTGAAGAAATGGCAATGGAAGAGGGATGGAAGAAGTGCTTTGGTGGCACAGGAAATAGAGTAATTCCTCGTTATAACAAAGTCAGTGGGATGGTGAACAAAATTTGTTATAAGTGGTTTTCCAATATGTCACCATTTAAGCAAAGCTAAAATAGTCGAGATCTACTTGCATTACAACTGCGAGGAAGTCAAAATACAATGTATTCAGTGAAGCAAAACTTTATTCAGGAGCAAAAAAGGCAGTGAGCATTGGCTGTTTCCAAGCTCTTACCAGGTGCGAGCAGCCCCTGCTCTAATTTGACAAAGCACTGCATGAGGCCGGGGTCGCCGCCCATGCATTCAACCTAATTTCACAGCAGGCGTAGGTATCCCACATCTGCACCATAGTTGGCACTTCACATGGCTCTTCATCTGCCAGCTCTTCGTCCTCGTCGGGCCCACCAACAGTGCCAATTAGGATCTCCGCATCTGTCGCTGGGGCGACCAGTGGGAGCAGCAGCGTCAGCCAACACGCATGTCTCAACGTGACCTTCTACCTCTTGGCCAGCAATATTATAAACAGCCTCGTACAGAACGCTGCAAGTCCAGTCATTGTCAGGCCGGTCATCGTCAGGGTCGTCGATGACAGCACAGGTAAAGCTGGTGTGTGCAAAGCAGTTGCGACCTTTGAAGGTGCAAGTTCTTTCCATGAAAAGTTCAGCAAATGGACCGCACCAAGCAAATCAATGTGCATCTCTTGCTGGCATCATATGCTGTGAGCACGCACTGCAAAAGAGCCTTGTGCTACAGCTTCTGGGTGGTCTCAATGATGCCCTGATCCATCAGTTGCAGCACCGCGGTTGTGTCTGCAGGCAAAAATTCAACAGTAATCACCTTGAGGTTGTCCATTTTCCCGTGGCTCAGACAATTGTCAGTTATGAAAAGCACTTGCCGATTCTTTGCGTCGAACCGTCTATCCAGAAGGCACAAGTAGTCTTCAAATATAGCAGCAGTCATGCTCACTTGTTACTTCTGTAAATGCATTCCTTGGGATTAGTTGCATTTCGGAAGCACTGTGGCTTCTCCACCTTCCCCAGTATCAACAAGGGAAGCTTGTCCTCGCCTGTTGCATTGGCGCCAGACAGCACTGTGACACACTCCTTGCTCCGTTTTCCTCCAAATGAGGATCCGCCAGTGGTAGTAAACGTGCGATTTGGTAGCACCTTGTAGAAAAATGCAGCCTCATGTAGGTTGTATATGTCTTCGTTTATATACTTTTCAAGTAGAGCTTAAAGCTGATAAGCTGGCACCATATGTCCACAGTGTCACGGCTCATGGCTGTGATTTTGCCAACGATCGACTTCGAGGTCACACCGTGTTGTTTCTTGAACCACTCAAGCCAGCCATTGCTGCACTTGAAATCTTTATGGCCCATTTGGAGGGTAGGAGCTTCGGCTTTTGCAGTAAGTGCAGGTCTATGTATGGGGAGATTTGCACTCCTGGCATTCTTCAGCCACTGTGGAAGTGCACCTTCCACTTTGGGGTATTTTGAATCGTGATTCCTCTTTCTCGCTTTGCCGAGAAGCTCTTTTCAAAGTCATCCAGCACAGTTTCCATGTTTTTCAATACAGTTGAATAAGTAGACGGCGGCATGCCGAATTCCTTCACGATGTCAGTTTTCTGCCAGCCATCCTTTTCCACTTCTTTTATAAGCAGAACTCCCTGCTCCAAAGTCAGACACTTTTGCCTGGAGACTGACGGAGCCATTTATCACTGTAGACCCAGACCACAAAAGCACATGCGAGGCACAACCAACGAAGCACTCTGAATAACACACCCTCACATGGCCTGCAGCAAGGATCCAAAGGCATGCGCCGTCGACGCCAAAGTGACTGAATGCGGTGGGCGACGCAGAAGGCAGAAGCTTCAAAATGTCACGAGGGCATCTCGCTTTCCTCATCAGTGCGCGTCCGTCATGGCAACGGTTGCAATGGCAGGCTTAGCATCGGCTTCATATGTAGCGGGAGAAAGGCGATCAGAGTTGTGGAGACCAAGAAGCAGGAACCGAGGAAGGGGACCCATTGGAGGAAGATTGCGCTCTGGAGGGCAGGCCGGAAGAGGGCAGCTCTGGAGGAGCAGTGACATCAAAACTGGCTGCGAGGAGGCAAGGAGTTGACATGAAGGCAAGCAAGAGGAGTGACTGACTGGGGTCCAAATGACTTGCAGACTGGAGAGCGAATGGGGAGGGGAAGGCAGTGGCCACTTTTATAGGGAGGGGTGCAGAGTTCATGGAAGACTACGAGAGTAACATGCTGGAAAGCGCCGCAAATGCAGTGGCTCGAGTCTGAGGTTATGTTTGTTGTGCTCAAAAAACGATCAGCTGCTCATTCTGGGTACACAGCGCAATCGTGAAAACTGAGCGGTTTTGCAGCAGGGGCTTTGCATGATCACTGGGCAATTTTGCCCCGAGGTGTGCAGCCGTGAAGTTTGCAAAATGAGTTTTTTGGCACACCGTTGTCGATGACACTGTGCTAATTCTACGGTTCAAGTGACAGTGTTCACGCACTGTTGCGTCTGTTTTTTTTTTTTTTTTTTTTTTCTTTAAGATTGTTTGTCCAAAGTCGGATGACGCAAATCGAGCATGACCGGCTCGAGAAAATCGCCAGGGGAACACCAGCTTGCATTGACCCGCCATGTTGACAGCTGGACTCGCCGGTGGCTTCACTCGGATTTTTTGCATTTTCGGCAAGTTATTAGTCGATTTGCACTGTCAAAAGTGCAACAAAGCTAAGGGCGGTGTTTTATTGCGATGCAGGCTGACTATGGCGAGCGGCAAGGAAATTTCTAGACCAGCTTCCCCAAAATCGTCTTCCCAATTTGTTAACATAACTCCTCACAACAAACATGGCACTTATAATTGGAAGGACACTTCTATTGTGCTTTTGGCATGTTTCAGTGCCAGCAATGCTCTTTAGAGTGATAAAACTTTGCTCATCGAGCGCACCTCATTGAATGCTATGGCACAAGTCTGCCCGCGGTTTTTTGCCATTTTTCGGCATCCAAGAGACTGCTGTTTTCTGGCATCGCAAAGCATCAGGAAAACTTTATTTTTGTGTAGATTCTATCACGAGGGACACCAGCGATGCGACTGCGACTGAGACAGCTTCCATTCACTCCACAGTAAACAGTTGGGAGCACTTGGTACTTGCTTGGTACCTGTTACTAGGCAGTCATCGGTTGTGGGTTTGGTACTTTTGTGGCCTGTTCTGTGCCTGCACGAGACTAATTCGTCGGCGGTATTAATTAGACACTGCATGCGCAAATTGATGACCGCTGTTTTGTGGCTGGCGATGCCTCCGCTCGCCGCTTCACTTTAAGTGGGTCAAGCTCTTTGTACGCTTCGACTAATGCGACTTAAAATGCATGCGTTTGAGTCGGGACAGGAAGAAATTTCGAGTAAAGCGATTTCGTTACAAGGAATTACTGTAGTTCAATGTATTCTCTGCTTTAGGCAACATGGTGTTGCCTTATCCCCCACTGCATCAGGCAGAAAAGTGTGTTAGTCTGTCCATATTTTGTGACACCACCTGACCGTCATCTGCTACTGACACTACATCAAGTGCGGCCTGCTTTATGCACAATGCCAAGCTGCACTTGGGGCACATATGGAACTGGTCACATTAAAAGATGATATAATTCATCTGCTGCACATTCAAGCATTAGCTAAGGCTTTATACCGTAGTAACAGAGTCAGCACATACCTAGTAAAACAAAAGAGAAAGTGAAACACAAAAATGTAGTGGCCACATTCCTTTAATGTCAGCAAACTTACACCGCCTACCTTACAATTCCCTTGACAAACACCCAATATAATAATAATGCAGATGGAAAGTGTGCCTGCCCACAAGTTTCTTTTATCACATATGTTTTCAATGCCTTAGCCAACCAAACAGATCCGAAAGTGACATCCCGTGGGCTCAAATAATGTAACGCGAACGCGAACGCCATTTCTTTTTACACTTCATCAGCAGTCAGAGTGATTATCGACAACAACTGCCAGCCGTGAATAGTGGACGATAAAAGTTGCATAGAATTGAGTGGAATGAATCGATACATAATATACTACATAATATACAGCAGCAGCCACTTGAGAACAGGGACTCCGTTTGCTTATATATGTAAAAGATGTTCTGCGCATATGCTCTCATTGTTTCTTGACAATAGAGCGCAATAGGTATTATGAATGGTAATGATCCCAGTACCTTGTCTGCTGAGCCAAGGGTTAGCACAAAGGTAGAGAAGGTTGGCCTAGGCTGGCTGGCCTTCTTGGGCCAGGCCTCCACGGTCGCACCCATGGGAAGGCAGAAGAGAGCCACCTGCTCGGGCAGGGGAAAGCTTGCGTAGTCTTCCCGTGGGAAGCGCTCCAGCACAGCTGAATGAAAAGTAGTGAGCACCGGGACAATGAAAAAAATTGAACAAACACAATGCTTGCTAGTTTCTGTGGAATGAATGAAGCTCTCGCTTTGATGCTGTTGGCTGGGCAATATTATCACACCTTTTCAACTCAGTGCAAAGAACTGCACTGCACGTGGGTCACCCCCCCCCCCCCCCAACTGCATTCAAATAATAATCACACTCTACATAGCTTGAGCAAGTGCTCATTGAAATGCCACAAATAATCTTGAATAACTCAAACACCTTTACAAAAAGAAATTTTAAAAGTCAGTGCAATGTTCAAGATTGGGGGCTGTGAGGTGCACTTGCTGTGAGAAATGGTCATGGCGATTGCACTGAGCCTACCATGCATGACTGCCATAGTCATGTTCAGAAATTATCACTAACAGCACAAATAGCAAAACCTTGGTGCAAGTATTTAGTGTACTGCTGACAAGTGTTTCAATGTCAGTAGAACACCCTGTTGTTTGCATATCAGCAAGTGCAACTACATCTTTGCAACACTCTTGTGATACCTGACAGCAGCACTGCCATGAACTAGCATTAACTTGCTTGAGATCAACTAGATGTATATAGTACAATTCCCTTGTACAAGTTCCTTTCCACAGGCATTCAGCAGCAGCAGTCTCATTTTCATTACTTAAGCACTCCACACAAAAATAAAAGGGCAGGGGGAGGGCAGACATGCAAAGTTGCTTATATATCTTATCATGACTAACTTAACCCCTTATGAGTAAACTTTTTCATAATTAATTTTTTTTACTTGCAATAGCATGTTATACTGTATGTATCTTTACAGCCCCTTATATATATCTTACAGCCCTTTATATGTGATATATGCATCCAAGATGTACAATCACAAAATTATAATTGCTACAGCAAGTCACACTTATTGTTTTCACTGGTTGGCATCATTTTGTCTCAAGCCTCTTGCATGTCATATGCCTAACCATTCCAAAAAAAAAAAAAAAAACCCAGAAATTTAAAGCAGGGAACAGCATAAAAAGACACAAAGCTGTTCGATGCTTCCGCCTTTCGCTATTCCATAAAATCTACCACCACAACCCTTTGTTGAAAGAACAGCTTATCACCCAACCGTCATACATATCATCTCGCTCTGACCAGTTTCAAAGTTGGTGTGCCGTCTTCACGTACTAAACTTTGTAGTAATGCATTCATCCCTAGCACAAGCAAAGATTGGAACCACCTCCCCTGCCACCGTTGCAGCCATCCTGGATACCGACACCTTCAAAACCGGCATTCATGAAACGCCACATTGAATATGTCTTTGTATATTGCATAAATGTTTTGTTATGTTCACCCACTCCTTTCTGTAATGCCTTCAGGCCTTGAAAGTATCTTAAATAAACAAATAAATAAATAGATAAAACTTTAGAGGTAACAGTAACCATTCACTGAGCACATGTTAGATGGCACCACAATACCTCATCGTAGAAAACATAGAAATTTCACAAAGGCACCCAATATTGGTGCGTTGTAAGGCAACCAATATTACCTTCAAAATGCACATGAAGTGACAACCGCTGACCAATAGCACATGAGGCAGTGGCACACAATGACTTGATATGGCAAGCCTTTTCAGTTGCTTTATGCAGAGCTATTCGTTTCTATTTTCTTCATCAAAAAGGAGACAGCTATCTGAGCAAAGCATTTGCTGTGTGCCACTTTAGAAAGGTTGCAACTTTAGAGGGAAGAGACAAAGTGATTACAAGAAAACAGGTGGCTTACCTGGCTCGTAGCAAATGAGACTAGGCCTGTTCATGGACTTCTTGTAACAAAGAAAAACATCTGAGCCAACCTGCAAACGTGAGAATATAACCCCATTAATAGGATGTATTGACAACCTTTCTGTTTTGTCTTATTCTAACTTTAACTGTGAGGCTTTGTGAAAATCGGGAAGCCCAATGAGGTTGTGGTAGTTGGGTAAACAACTACTCAAATGCAGTGGCTCTCAGGGTACACAGGTTACAACAATGTGAACTATCATATGTAATGTTACCCTAGAAGTCACAGCAGCTATTATCATCACAATTCATCCTCTCCTTAACTTTCCACCCTGAGAATTTATACAAGAACTGTCAGAAATGAGCGCAGCTTGTTCACACAAACTTCTGCAGCTAATTAATGTCATTAATGTGACTGGCTTGTGCAATACCTTCAATTGTTTCCACAAGCTACATCCTTTGCCACCAAACAGAAATACATGGTGAACCATGGTAAATTAGCAGCAAATTCAAGCTTTCCTGTGCCCATTTGTGAAATTTCGCAAACATGCAAGATGTGGTCCCCAGTTTTATGTCTCCAAATTGATAACGTACAAGCAACCTTCTTCCTATGGAAGTTCCTGTTTTCTTTCCATCTATGATATGCAGAAGTTGCTATTAAGGTCATGGACATTTGTACATGTTGCAGTTTTAGAGTTAGAGATGGAATGAATTTCGTTTTTTTTTTTCTCCCCAGTATCATACATGCACTCTTATAATTGTGTAATAGTTCCATTCAAAGTAAGTATGCTTGAACTTCATAATTTTGCTGGTGCTCAAAGATTTAGGTATGACAAGAACCGAGCATTAAGAAACCTGATGCACTCACCATGCCTTTATTGAGATTGCGGTCAATCTTGCAGTACGCATGAGGTGGCGTCTCACCCTAAAATTAAAGAAGGAAGACATTGCCTGCTTTGTAACCAGGAAATATGAGTGCTATACCTTCAATATTGGCCAGCATCTGCTGAAGAATTGCAGTACAACAAACACAAATTTGGGCACACTTTTCCTGAAATTAAATGTGTGATTCAAGAACTTTGATTGTACATTCCTTTAATTGCAATGTTGTCCCATACACCTGACCCACTTCATAGGCCAATTTCTTTTTCCCACAAAAGTTTCTGAGCTTGATTCTGAAAGAGCAACTTTGTTTGCTAAGCTCAAATACTTTCTATCTTTTTTTTTAATGCACAATAAATGTTGCTCTCCACAATTTCTCAACATCGTAACCACATTTTACAAGAATGCTTTTCCTTGTTGCTATCAAACATTAAGAGGTATATACATATATATACCAGCATTTGAAAAAACACAAGCAATCATTGTGTGAATGCTTTTGTGAGCTGTTAGAAAATACTTTCAGTTACGTGAGGGTTCTCCCCAGGTATTTTGAGGGGTGGATATCTTGTGACCAAAGGGAGAGGAGGGGTTACAGCGCAATGAATCCATTCTATCTTCTATTATGTTTATTTACAATACGACCATTCTGCCATTCTTAATTGTAAGTTCACCAATTTTGCATTTTGGCCGCGTTAACGAAACTAACACGAGTTAAGTTACCACAAAAAGTAAATGATGTAATATACAGGCAACTTGAGTAAAAAAAAAAAAGCTTGCGTTACCCTGTGTGAGCTAATTCCTCTCTTCTACTAAACTACGTAAAGCACTCACAAGGCTTTGGACAGTAATCTACTGGTCAAGAAATAATTCACTACCTTTGCAGCAAGAAAATGCTTTGTTCTGCCCTGGTCTGTGTCTGCCTAATCTCATCAAATGGCTCTAATATGTAGAGCATTAATTATAAAGCTTGAAACATAGATCACCAATCCTGTTAACTTTTTTTGGACAATGTCACCAGGTTGTACGCCAAACGCTCAATTTTTATGAAAAGTTGCTAAGTGACAATGATGATGACTTGCTCATTAATTTTGTATTTCTTTAATTTTTTTTTTGTTTTGTTCCTAGATGACTTCCTTATTACTTTTTTTTAAATGTGGCTTTACGTTACTCACTGTGGTGGCAAGCAAGTTAATAGTCAGAATGTGAAAAGGCAACATTTTCTAAAGCAATATCAGGTTTCTTAAAATCAGGTTTTCTAAAACAATACGAGATTTCAAGATTTTGCTTTACCTAGAAAAGCAGCTTTCATGCAACCAAATGGTTCGCTAATAAGACTTTTAGTAAGCCTTTTGAAGAAGTGACAAATGGAGGCACATGTTCCGCCTTTAGGATAAAATCAAGGCGAAGCACTGAATTTAGCCAAAGTTCCTTGAGGAATTTTACCAAGCAATTTATGGGCTATCCACATAGTGTGTAATTTTACATAGATAGTAACGCAAGTGCCTTAGTGAACTATAGGACATAAAATCATTTTATTGGAAACTGCCAATATTCGCATGGCCGAATCCACCAGCGCAATACAGAAATCTCGCAATTTACAAAGGTCGACAGTTGGCTTTTTTGCTGGTCCAAGAAGCAGTCATTCTGACAATGCCACAAGAAACACTAAGGGGACCACAAAAAAACTCACTCAAAATGTTGGTAACACTCCAAGAAGACAAAGTTGTCATTCAGGTCACTGATAACTTTCTCAATTTAGCAATTTCCTTGCAAAGTTAGCAAAACAGGAAGTGCTTACCTTGTTAGCGAGAATGATACAGAGGTCAGTGACAACCAGCTGATTGCACGGGGCATTTTCAGAAGCCCTGCGAAAAGTGAGGAATGTTCGAGAGCCACTGTTGTTGACATTGGCCGGCCGCCCATAAGGTGTCTTCTTGAGAATCTCGCTGTCAGCCATGACACGCTGCTTGTTTTCGTACAGAACCCTGCTCCAAAACATAGAAAGGAAGAGAGAAAGCAAATGATGCTAAGAGAGAAATAGAAGAAGGAGCAATACATAAAATTCCCACCCCAGTTACGCAGGGCACTTTCGATCGCGATCAAGCCAGATCGGGATTTAATTGCTCGATCACAATTGGCTCCTTTGCGCAACCTGCGAAAGGGAACAAATCGCGGTAGACAAAGTCGATCATGGGCTCGATTGTGACTGTAAGTGCCTCATGTGACAGGGGTATTACATGCAAGCGCACCAATCTGGTTTCTTAAGGATGCTGCTGTGACTGCTACTATATGCTGCTGTAGCCTGCTCTACTATTATCCGCCGCGTTGGCTTAGTGGCTATGGTGTCCTGCTACAAAGCATGAGATCACAGGTTGAACTGCTAGCCACCACGGCCACTTCTCCGATGGAGGCAGAATGCAAAAATGCTTGTGCATTTAGATTTAGGCACACGTTAAAGAATCCCAGGTGGCTGAAATTGATCGGGAGCCCTCTTGCTACAGCGTGTCGCATAGCCTATGGGACATCAAACCACATAAGTTACATTCAGATTTCACTTCGCTATCCTATTACCATGGTCAGGCACAATCATTGTTAACCCTCAATTACAAATGCAAAATTTGAAATGAAAAAAAAAAAGACTAGTGTTAACATCTAATATTGCAGCTCGCAAACAATGACTGCAGGTACACATAAACAATAGCAGCCTGCTTACTCTTGGCAAATTAACCAGCTGCTAAATATACTGTCCAAGGCATACTTTGAAGACGATGTTTCATGAAAAGGCTGCAAGGATGAAAAAAATGTAGAGTGCACAAGATGCATTTAGATCAAAAACTTAGAAAATAATAAACAACTAATGCTGTGGAACCACTTTACTTAAACGGGCAATTAATATCTGGTCCTCCACTCAAGTGTATGAATGCCTGTGAGATGCGACCTCTGAGCTGACTTTTAGTATCTGTAGAATATAAAAGAAAATGTGAACTTCTACAGAATGTTTATAGTAGGTCATTTATTTATTTATTGGCCTCACGGAACCAATGGCCTTATGGAACACTTCAACCGTATGCTCAGCAACATGCTTGCCATCTACATCACCTCCGACCACACAAATTGGAACGTCATTCTGCCCTTCGTGACCTACGTGTACAGCACCGCTACTCAGAGCACCACCGGCTTTTCACCCTTTTTCTTACTGTATGGTCATCACCCGTCACACACCATCGGCACTATTCTACCATACTGGCTGGATACATCTGAATGTACTCCTATTTCTGCCACAGCAAGACATGCTGAAGAGTGCCGCGATCTCACTAAGGCCTTTATCTCTGATGAGCAAGAGCACCAGAAGAGCACTCACGATGACACCACTTCTGCACCCACCTTCCTTCCTGGATCACTTGTGTGGTCCTTCTGCTACACCTGGTCTCTCTTCAAAACTACTACCCAAGTGTGAAGGGCCCTACAATGTCATCGAACGCGCATCCCCTGTCAATTAGGTGATCGAACACATTGAACCGACTTCGGACATGTGCCGTCGTGGACGAGACATTGTCAACGCCAACCGCCTCAAGATCTACTATGACCCACTCAGCGACAAGCTGTTAGGTCGCTGGGTGGCTCTCTTTTCGTTCCCGGGAGTAATTGGAGAGGAGGATTAGAACAGTACAGTGGGTTGTCCTCTCCAGTGCTTTCTAGTGGGTCGTTCCCTTCAGCACTCTTGCTCGGGAAATGCTGCTCGTGCTGGGAGTCCCTGCCCTGCTCTAATGGTAGGTGGCTAATAAACGCCTTTACAATTTATTTATTTATTTATTTATTTATTTACGCTCCTCAAGCATTTTACAAAGATAACATAAAACCAGAAAGTTTCACAAAATTGAAGCACCAAGTTTACTACTTGGCAACAAAATTACATTGCAGCTACATAAAGTGCATTTGAAAGAGCAGGTAACATTCACAAAATCTGCACATTAGCTCAGAGTTTGTATGAAACTCTTACTGCACCTTTGTTTATAGAAGTTTTGTAAAATACCTAATTACAAAGCAGTGGCATCTTCCAGAGTGATATGCTATATAGCAGTCTGTCGGCTTTGGGTACTCTATGATATGCGGTTTACAGAATGGTAGGATATATCTGCATTTACTGTGGACTTAATTATGAATTTGATGCTCCAATTCATTTTTTTATTATTCTCAGACATTACATTACATATTTAATTAAGCATGAAGGTTCAAATTTTAATACTATTTTAGACCACTAAAGGTAATTTTCTTCACTAATGCAATAAATTTCATTGAAATCAGTTGAGGAGCTATTGTGATAGAACACTTCTGTTTCTTGCACGAATTTAAATAAGGAAGGTCCAAAATAGAGCTTCCTCATCACACGGACATGAGTGAACCTGAAGAAATATGTCCTATCAAGTTTACCACACCTCCTAAAGGTTCCCCAGCTGTTAAGCTTATCAGAGTATTCAGCCAATAAGAATTTGACCTAAAGAAAGCCTGCTGTCCAGTACAGAAAGAGGAAAAGTTGGGAAGGTTATGTAATGCAGAGAGAACAGATAACCAGTCGTCCTAGAGCCACGTAAAAAGTGCCAAGGGAAGCGAAATGCACTTGAGGGCAAGAGAAAATTGGATAGAACAGAGAGACTACGAAGTCTGTGGGCACTGAGAGGGTACAGTTGATGCAGGACAAGGGCGGTTAAGGTTTTTTTAGGAGAAGCTTTTGTCCAGCAGGGGGCTAAAATAGCTTGCTGATAATGATGATCATTCACATACATGGTTGTCCAGTGTTAGGCTACATTCACACTTGGAAAGCGGCAAGCAGGCGGAGAATCTTTTCCGCGCATGTCCAAGAGGTTCACATTTGTTTCACCACTGCCGCTCTCGCCCACATCCATCTAGTCTGCATATGTTTGTCCGCGTGGTAGCGCTGTTCGTCACACCATTTCAAACAGTATGTTAATTCATTGACTCATCAGCTGTTAAAAGTTATCACTTCGCACTACTGCGCGTGCAGTCTTTAACTTTCGTCTACCATGGAAGAGGAAGAAGAAATAGTTTTGATACATTTAGTTAGTTGTTCTTCCTAAAAATGGACAATGAACAATGGAAGATGTTAAATTTTACAACCAGATGTTTACATGCTAGTGCAGCTTCCAGTGAAGCGGAACGGCTTCCCGATTTGCCATGACGAAAAAAATCGCTCCGAGATCGATCAGGCTCGTCGCCTGGTTTTCCGCCAGTTTTGCCGCTTAGATGGGTGTATTTTGTGAAGTTCTTGCCACTTCCTCCTGCTCCGAGACCAAGTGTGAGCATAGCCTTAGGGGAACATGTTATTAATATTCAAGTATGCACAGTAGCTGCAATTTTAAGTCAAGCCTGCAGGACAAACTTTCATTTGTAGTTATCTGCATTAAGTGTCTTTTCAGCCACTTTATTTCAATAGCATTGATAAAATGTTGGCGTATTATGTTAAACACTCTATAGGTGCCCTTTCCCACCCTTCCCACCTCCACCAAGAGTGGATGACCCAGTACACAAGGAAGAAGGCAACACCTCACCCAATGTCCACAAGTGGAGGTTTGTCCCTGCCCCGGCGGTAGCAGAGGTATATGCTGGGACTCCTTAGGCTTCCGTGGTTTAGGTCAGCTGGGAAGCCGAACGGAGTCTGCTCGATGCATTCAAATCCGGGTGGTGGCATCTCACCCTCAGTGCGCACAATCACAGCAATGTCTGTCACGGGCATAGACCCAAAGCTGGCCCCTGAGGGCTGCATCGCCACGCAGTCCTCTTCCAGGGGCCGTGGATTGGCAGGCAGCCCAGCTACTACAAAGTAGTCTGCCACACGCTTCTCCTCCATGGTGCTGTGCAGCCTTGTCTCTGTGCTACAACTTCAGGTGGCAGGCAGCAAGCTGCACAAAGTCTCACTCCTCCTTTCTTGCAGTGATGTCATTTCCTGGTGACAAAATATTTGTGATTTAAATGGCTAACAATGATTCCATATAACTTTTTCTACAAAGCATAAATAAAACAAAGATCTCTGGAAATAATGAGCAAGAGATCCACAATTCAGCCATCTATAGGAACAGACAAAAACGGTATGAGGTTTCGTAGAGCTACAGCTAAATTTATTCTTCACTTATAGTCTCTTCTTAAATTCCACTGACATGTACCATATGGAGCAAGCTTCGAATGAAGGGCAGAGATGGTCTCTCAAATGTGCCCTCACAAGCACTTGTGTAGAGGAAAGGAACACAGAAGCACAACAAGGCAAATGCAAGAGACAGGTTGCTCTTTGTAGGGAAACTAGGCCTCCCTGTGATATACTTTTCAATTTTCTGCAATCCTGCATCTTGTAAATTTCTAGTCCTTCCTTTTCGTGCACTTGATTTTGTGCAGCCGCTGTAATCCACAATTCTGGACTGGCTTTTTCTGATTATTCATGTTGATTGGGTGCCACACAAGACAGTGACAAATTGCGAAAAGAAATAAAACTGGAATACAATTCTGGTCACAGATTCCCTTCAGGCATGTACAGGCCCAGACAACACCTGAAATGGCCGAATTGTGACACTGGCAAAAAGGTTTCATGTTCATTCACAATACTACATGTATTAAAATAGTTGCCCTAAATGATTTGCTCCAGAGTAACTGCAGCATGACATTGTGGGAAGTTTGCGCAATAAATCTTAAATTACAAATATTTGCAAAAATACAACCCAAGTCACACAGCGAAAACATAACTGCTGGTAAGGTATAGATGGAGAAACTGTTATAAGCACCAGAAATTATCACCATTACTTGTCACTTTTCAAAATCAATTGACCTCTTCTGAAATATGTATGTTCACTAATGACTGTGTGCTTTGGTTACCTACACTTCCCATCATCATAGGCAGCAATAACATAATTCCTGATTACAAACACCTCTGTTTATCATTTCAAGGGTTCCATCACACAACTTATTGCACTATATTATGACAGCTATAGCTGATTTTCACAAGCAAAACATGCACAAATCAGATGAAGTCTTATCAATAGTTGAATGTTATGACTCTGATAAACCAGTTAAGAGCCTGTCATAGCCATCCTCTGAAGTGGATTCCTGCTCACCATGGCGTGTGAGGGCAGCACAGAGAGCTTGCATATTCATCTGCATCAAATTTTCAACATTTTCTCAACCTGTTATTTATAAATCACCTTTTATGGTCTGCAGGATACCATATTGTGACCAAAAGCATTAATACAGCCAATTTTCTTTATGTAGCTGAAAAATGGTGCTTCAAGATAAGCAGAGCCTGAAGCCCTTTCAAACTAATCACTCCTGTCCAAACTTACCTCAACGTAACAGTTATGACCACATCAGAGATGTGGTGAAAAGATGAGAGTTTCGCTCACACATTTATCGAAAGAGTAAAGCTAGTCACCATCACACCAAAAAGTCATCTATACAGCTATACAGATTCTCCAACTCGGAACAGTGAAATCAGCTGGCATTTTGATGCAGGCCTCTGGTTAAAGTCTTATTATGTACAAAAAAACTTCTATCTGACACATCAATACACTCACATGTGCCACACACTCTACCAGGCATCAAAATTTGCTAACTTGTGGTATAAAGAAGTTCTGCATCTGTTGTGTCTAAGTGTGAGAGCCTTATGTCATAACCAATAATACAGCTGGGGTTTGTATGTGATTAAAGGGACACTATAAAGTCATTTAAGTGACGGATTACTTTTCCAAAACTTTATGTGCACTTCTGTGGGAAGGGACTGCTTACTAGTAAAGAAAATTATGGCTCGACATCTACTTCTTAAATTGTGCAACAAAATCAGAGCACCAATGATGCCACCGTACCATCTCTTATTTAGCAATGACTTTCATGCATTACAGTTATATTCAAGTAAGAGATGACTACAAAGTTGCCAGATTAAGTTGTTGTTTATCCAAATGTAACTTAGTCCTTTCTTTTTTTATTGGTAAAGAAGTGATTACCTTCTGGGACATGTTCTTAAAATGCCTGAAACATAGAGAGCTGGTATCAAAATTTTCACGTACTGTTTCTTCCTGCCTTAAGTTTTTGCATTCTTTCTGGCATATAAAAGATGTGCTCATAACAGTGACCAATCTGCAGTTTCATAAATGTAATATAAAAATCTAGTTCAGCCTAATGTTTTTCGCAAGTGTCCCATAACATTCGTGGTAGTGATCAACGATAGGAACAAGCGCTATACCTCTTGTTGACAGCCGTGCCCTACAGTTGTACTATGTGTCGTCGTAGCTCAGGCCTTGCATCTATTACAATGTGCTAGTACAATGTCTTAATCTATGACTAAGAACCGACTAGACGATCTTTTATTTTTTTTCAGTAACAAAGCCTTTTGTGGGAAAAGGAAACGAAGAAAACTACACATAATGTGTTTCTCAAGTAAAAACTAACTTAAACTAACTTAATTAAAAGCATAATAACATGCAAAAGTAATGGACTCCTCCCCCTGTCCTCTGGTTTTGACCTCCATTTTCGCATCAGCCAGGAAAGATGTCATCATTGTTTCTAGTTAAGGATTTCTTCAGGCATACGAGTACACCTTAAACTAGAATGAATGGCAACTGTCTTGTCATGTGATGTCCAGTTGCAGTTTTTAGAATTGTTGAGCTTCTGCTACTTTTGCTAACGGCAGTACATGTCAAAGCTTGCACGCCACTCACCAAGCAGCAGCATCACCAAAGTGGGTGATTTGCTGTAATGACTTTAAAATTGAAGGAAAGAAATTATAAAGATAGCATGAGACAAATATGAACAACATCCAGCTGTTTAAACCTGCTGTCATCTGTCACGATTGTACACGCAAACAAGCAGTACGCAAGGCCCTACTTCAACTTCCATTTCTACATGCATATGTATTGCCCTTGAACCATCCACAACACTGCAAAATTAATGCTGAACATTATCCCTACTGCGTGGCAAAAACTGAAGGGTTTTCTTACAACAGTGACCACACCCACCTGTTATCTTAATATGCAATTTCTTTAATCACTCTCTCCATGCTCCTGTACAAGTTCTGTAAAGGTGCATCACACGAAGTAATATATGTCAAATGATGGTGCTAGTAGAACAGAAAAGCAAGCGAAAGATTCATCAGTGTGTGAACCCTCCAAAAGAACTAGATGCCATTTTTTATAGCAGCAAAACACTTCCCTGTCCCATGTGTTTCAACTCACTAGTGATATTTAATATTTCACAAACTATTAATGTTTGTAATTGATAATGAAGTATATGAACACAAATTTCGTAATTCTTTACACCGTATTCTTTTTTAGAAAGAGGATAGTTAAGCCAGTGTATAAATATCAATGCTAATTCACAGCACTATTTGGATCATGACAGTCTTCATGAATCCTTCAGAAAAATTTGGTTGAACAGCACGCATTTGACATATATTACACCTTCACGGCCACGTGGGTTTAATAATTAGTAAAACTACGTATGCTCACAAATGAAGCGCTCCTCTGTCTTCCGCATTACAAATATCCACCAGGTTAGGTTTCTCTCGCAGAGGCATCTTGTCGTTCATTCAGGGAACCTCCATGCTGACTTTTAGACGGCGATCCAGGCGATCTCTGCACAAGTTTTGAAAGCAGGCTTCAAGCGCTGAACCGGTTCACCTCACTTGGTCGAGCCTTCTTGTGAATCGTATCAAAAGCAAGGATGCGCTTGTTCAAAACATGATCGATACCCCACCTTTATCTCTAAAGAATGCCCGCAATATCTGCGCGCATGGCGACAACAGGCGCGTTTTGTACGTACGTCAGCCGCGTCGGTGAAGCAAGAGATGGGCGAGTACCACACCTCGCAAGTACGGCGGTACGCAAAGCGGCAGCTAACTCACGTTGCTCAAAACACGCGGTAGATAGCAAAAGCTAAACCACGCCATTAACATGTTGGGGAAATTGTATTTAAGCAGTTCCCTAAAAATAAGTGAAGTCAAAACTAAAGGTGCGCACTAAATTTAGGCAAAGAAATGCGCGAATAGTTCATTAAAAGCTCACAAGTGACCATCGGGCGCGTACTTTCGTTACGCCAGAAGAGCGAAAACCAGAGTCCCTAAACTTGTAGTGTACACGCAATTGCACAGAAGCTTTTTTGAGAGAACGAAACACAATTAATCAGCCAGTCGAAGATCAAAATATAGCAGTGCGACACACGCTGCTCATTGTATGACATCGCTGTTGACAAATATTGTGGCCGTGCAGTGACCCTTTGAATCAGACTGGTGATGTAGTGTATGGGCTGGACTGTCATCTAATCACTTTAGCACTTAGATTAAGGTCTCATTGTAAAGTTAATGTACGCGAATGTCATTTTTGCATTGGTACAAACGCCGAAAATAAGCCTCGCATTTCTCGCTTACTTGTGTTTGCCTGTTTATCCGCATCTCACGGGCACGACGCAAGAGCACTTCTAAGAGGCCATAAAGAGAGGTTGTACCTCATAAGGTCACCGAAGACAGTTTTGCGGTTATATATGGTGCTTTCACTCTGATTTTTTTTATACACACAGGATCTCACGAGTATCACCGCACAGGGCATGAGTCATTCAAAAATCACCTTGCGCACACATGCCTGCCATGTTTGTTGAGTTCCGTTGTCTTCAAAGGTTTCCGGTTTTCGGCTTCGGCTACTAATCACACGCAGTACGTTGGCGCTGCTTGACGGGCTTGACTTCGTGCCACCACAGCCACTAGGGTCACTAGCGTTTCTCGGCTGCGCAATGTGTCATTTGCGCGTGTTTTAAGCAAATTTCTTGGTGGTTTTCCGCGTGGGATTACTCTGCATGCTGTAATCACCTCATTATTAGCTGTGACGCTGCATTTTTTTTGCTCGAGCTAGTCTACCCGCACGTTATATAATTTCCTGACGAAACTCGCTGCGTCGGCACGAAGTGGACTGGGAGCGTAGAAATGGGCCAGACAGAGTGCGTCGACCATTTCTTGGAGAAAATAAGCAACCTAGAACGTCAGCTGTCCATCAAAGAGCACATAACTAGGCTAGAAGGACACATGTCGCTGGTCAAGGACTTGCACGACAGTGCTACCCGCATCGAAACTGATGTGCGATGGGTACTGGGGCAGCTTGCTATTATGCTCAGTGACGTAAAAGTAAGTGCTGGGCAAGAGGACGCAAAGGACGCTGTGTTGCTCGACCTGGCGTTGTTGGCCAAGGATGGTACCGGCGACCGCTGCTGCCCGTGCCAGTGCCATGCAAAGAAGGAACCGGTAGCATCAAATAGTGGTGATGGCACCCAAGACTGGAAACCACCAGAGGGTTCAAATGTGAGAGCCATACACTAGTTAACTTGACTGGCTTTCTGGAAAACTTGAGTTTATTTGTATGTTGTGTAATACATTGTTGAACGGACAATGGTTGTAAATATACGCACCTAGGCCGACAGAAGATTGGCGGCATTTGCTACACCCGGCGACTGTGCTACCGCTACAATCAGAACTGTTTAAGATAAACTGTAGCAGAGAACCCCTCTTTCACAGCCCTACGGGGAATGCCAGATAGGGTACACTTTCACGGTGGAAAACTCTTTTCTACAATACGATGAACAACACACATCGTCGTTGCTAAAATGCCACAGCAACGTGCACTAATGTTGCAGCAGGAGGTCCAACCATGTAAAGCCACACTGATTGATAAGTTTGTTGAGTATGCAGATGGTAAAGGAGAGTGCCAGAGTGAGCTCGGCTTTGATAAAATGTCTTGTGCTGAATTCATGTACAGACTAGTTGCATCAAAACACTGGTATTTGCCAGTGGATGGCTATATCATTAGAAAAACCCACGCAAGATTTATGCTTGAATAGAGCTTAGTTGGGCAATTTTATGCATTGCAAACATACATCAAGTTTGAAGTTAAAGATTACAGTACGAAGACTCAGAGGTGCATATCGGTTGGCGCTCTTCTTGTAACTCTGTGACATTAGATTGTTATGTGATCATTTAGTGCTAAACTTAATGTACAGTTGCATGCAATGTGAACTGCAACACCGGTCCCATGGCCGAAGGGACTCCAAGACTGCACAGCAGCTCTGACGAACGAAGCATTGGTGTAATAAATACCAGTAATTACAACCGTGTCTAGGTCTGCAATCTTTCATATGTCAGTGCAGCCGTGCAGTATTGGAAAGCCTTTGACCACAGGGCAGCTCATATTGTGTGCAACTGTACTTCAAGACTTGCAGCTAAGCATGAATGGTGCAACTACTTGAACATCCTACATACACCTTAATTATTAAGTCGTCAAATCACTTGTGCAAGCAGTTAGACATAGCCTCACCTTATGTTTATCTCATGCACTCACTGACTTTGCTCATGATGAATTTCTGGTTACTAGGCTTAAAAATTTTCAGTCCTGCAGGGAGCTAATAGGAAATGATTGATATAACTGCCAACGTAAAATGCTACTTGTGCAAACCACCAAAGTAAATAAATGTGGGAACAACACTTTTGAAATTAGGTGGTTACATAAGGCAAGGCCTTCTAAATCACTATCTCCACAATAATACAAAACTGTAGAGAAAGCATCCTTTTTAAAAAAAAAACATGCGCTTTACAATTGGCACCATTATTCCACTTTAACCTAACACCATTCTATGCTAATGCAGGTATGTTACTGTGTTTCTATTAATGCGCAGGTCACAGTAGCAGATTTGGTGAAGGCGGCGGCACAGGAAGCTGTTGACTCTACCGATTATGTTTTCAATGAAGAGTATCAGATGTACTACAGTGTCTCAACAGGTTGCTACTATGACCCAGTAAGTCTTCTGACAGGACCTACTGCATAATAATGCTATACTTATAATAGATTGCTTATCAACACATATTTAAAAGTGTTGATTTGTGCACAAAGCCTGTCGGTATAGTGTGTATAATGCGGTATAGTTGGCATATAGTACAAAAATATGAGTGTAGTGCAGGACACATGTCTTCTGTTTTACCCATACCTTCTAAAACTTTGAAGTTAATTTGTTTCTTTTTTTTCTCCTCAGTCAACACAGCTTCTTTATGAGCCAACTTCAGGTACCTACTACCGCTACAATGCAGAGGCAGGAAGCTACGAAGTGCATTCTCAAGTACAGCCCAGCAAAGCACGCAAAGTTCGCAAGCCAAAACGCAAGGTTGGTTGCTTTTACTCCATATGTATCGTGCTTGGGTTAGGGACCAGAGGCACTGTGCTCACCAGTAATGCATTTTCATCTTTTACCATCAGGTGCATGGTTGCTGGCTGCTGAATTTGGATTCTTCATTAAATTCTGCGTTTGATAGTGACCGACATTTTCTACTTTGGTAAAACAGCTTCTACTATGAATACTGTGCAGGCAAGCACTAGAAGACTAGGACTATATGTAAAGTACACGTAAAGACGCATACAGGGTTGCACTAGCAACTGAAGGTTAATGCATTTCACATGTTCACGTAGGTACGTTATCAGAAAGAAAGATGAAAATTATTGTCTTACTGCTGCATTCAGGAAGCATGTTTCTTCATAAAAAGCAAATGTACTTACACTCATGGGATCCTTATTGATTATGGCTTTTGTTTCTGTAATTTATTGTGTACATTTACATTTGTGGGAGCTGATTATGTTTCACTTCGAGAAAAAAACATAATATATCCACAGTCATTGCAATATACTGATATGTGCCCATCTTTGTAACACTTTTTGCTTTCGCTCTCTTAGCTGGTGTTTTGTACAGTGGCCTCTTTGTTCTATGTATTTACGGCCACATGACAATGGCACACCATAAATCACTCCTTCCACACAAAGAATGGACGAGCTCTGAATGGCTTCTGGCATCATTTCAGCATTTCTCAGTTAGGATCAGTGAGTAAACAAACAGGGTCTAGGTCTTCTGGTGCTGAGAAAACAAACTTTACACTGACCTAACTGCCCACTTTTTTAATGCAATTATCATTCTTAGGATACTTCACCTACTTTTTCATATCTGTGCTGGTACCCAATCATTTTCCTTTCACGTCAACTTAGGTTACTGGGTACATGCACTCCTGGTTATGTGCCACATTAACATTTTTAGGATCCTTCACACACACATCACAAGCGGCCGTAGCCTAAAGAGATGTTTATAGTGCTACAAGTGCTACTGTGCTGTGTGGTGATGGTATACGGTGACAGTATTTGACTGTGATTGTATGTCTATGCTCCCTTTCTTTCTTTATCTCCACTTTGCTATCACTTTACCTCCCCTCTCTCCCCAGCAGAGGGTAGCAAACCGGATCTACCCATCTGATTAACCTCCGCCTTTCCCCCTTTCTTCTGTCTCTCTCTTCACACACATCCCAGTATCTGTGCCGGCATCTAACCGTTTTCCTTTCACATTAACTTGGGTCACTGGGTATGTGCCACTGGGAAAAGGTCATTCTTCAGCAACAAAAGAAAGAAAATCCCTTAAAGTTTCTTGAGTTCTGGGAGGCATCAAACCCGTGTCGTACACAGTAGACTTCTGTTAATTCAACTCCAGTTAATTCGATCCCAACCAAAGGTCCTGGCTGGCACTTATGCATTTCTATGGGCCTGAAATTTTGTTGCTTCAAGCATAAGATTGGCCTTCACTGGATAATTCGAACTTGATGAGTCGGCATGCACGAGCGTTACCCTTATGGTGATCCTAATAGCAACCCCTTTAGTGGCATCATGCCTCGGCAGAGCGGAGGGGAGTGTGAATGCATTGAACACTAGTCATTTAATGGAGACTTAATGTAGGAGATTTAACATCTGTTCGACATTATTTTTCTACTTTGGACACATAGAAAGCAGGCGCGCATTTGATTTAGAGGCACCCGTGGCAGTGGCTTAGCGGTTATAGTGTTACGCTGCTAAGCATGGAAGTCACGGGATCAAATCCTGGCCATGGCGGCCACATTTTGATGGGGGCAAGATGCAAAAACGCTCGTTTTCCGTGCGTTGGGAGCACACGTAAAAGATCCCACATGGTGGTCAAAATCAATCCGGAGTCTTCCATTACATGTGGTTTTGGCATGTAAAACCACAGAATTCATTCATTCGATTTGGGGGTGTGTTATGATTGAGCAAGTACTGCCAAATTAATGAGTGGTGTGTTTTGTCTTTCTTTCTGCATCTTGTTTAATTTGACCCACCAGATAATCCAATCAGTTTTGTCAGCCACATCAGAGTCGAATCAACGCAAGTTTACTGTATATTCAGAGACTTGCCATGTGCAGAATTCCACAGGGAAGTGTGTGAGAGGAGCCCGGCTGCAGTAAATGCCTCAACCATGATGCGTTTTGGAGGTAGCAATAAGGTGTGTTGCTACATTGCTTCAATGCTAATCACATTAACATCAACAGTCATCCTGAGATAGTTTCTTCTGGGATTTTTTTTTTTCAGTCTCTGTGAAACCTTGTGCACATACAGAATGACCACTAGCATCAGCTATTTCCTTGATGCGCTTGTGTAGTTGCTGTCTGGGTTTCATACTTTTTTCAACATTTTACTTATGACACAAAAGATTACAGACAAATGCAGAAGTAACATAGCCAAGGTGTAAGTTTGAAAAGGAGGTGGAAGAAGAAGCTTGCTTAATAATGTAGCTATAATCCGGTAGGGTCACTATGTCCACATGCAGACTTTACAATTTAAGTTGGTATAATAATAAAGTGAATGAAAGCACAAGAAACAATATAGTAATTTGTGTATCCTTTAGTTGCCTATTTTGTGCCTTGTATTTTTCTGGACTGCAATAGTTAAATCAGTAGTGACATGTGCAATCACTGTTAGCATGAATGGCACACAGATATATGAGCACGAACAAATTATGAAAGAGTTAGCAGCAATTACTACGTGGTTCTCTCATAACCTGCTAACACTAAATATTGACCTAGCAAGATATATTACTTTCATTCCAGGAGAACAAGTCTTGGTTATAGTTTGCTGAGCTTGCACGTTACTAACAACCCCATAGAATGTGTTTTCACATTTACTTGGGTGTTGTAATGAGAAATTACGCTGCAGAAAATAGGTTAAAAATGTATGTAATGCATGTTTGACACTTACTTAAGTGAGAAGTTACTTTTAATATAACTACGTCATTTCTTGTATATTTTTAAACTTCATCCCCGCTTAAGTTATCGTAGTGAAAAATGGGACTTTATTTACATACATAATGTTCCTAACACTGGTAATGCAATTAGAAAATTTCACTATTGAGAATTATAGTAAACCCTCATTACTCGAACTCGGGTATCTCAAAATATTGGTCAAGTCTATATTTTCTTCCTGGCTCGGTGTCGGTTTCATGTATTTTTCACCTCTTGAAATTCTCTTGCACCATACTCTGGATATCTAGAAATCTCGACTGCAAAAATGGCGGGAAAAGGTCATTGCCCAAAAGTCTCCATACTTTGTGCGAAGCTG